>NW_026868513.1:0-39944 GCF_020745735.1 Hemiscyllium ocellatum | reverse complement strand
AACTGTTGATAAATATATACATTCCTCATAGTTTGAGTTTCATCTTAATCCTGATTTTAAGAAGTGGATAAAGTTTACTAAAAACTTTACCTCGTTATGTTGATGCAACCAATCTCCCTACATGAAGTCACTGTATGGAAATATATATGAAGTGATTTTTTTTTCTGAATACTAAATAGGTCCTCGAGGCACTTGCTCAAGTCTGTGCACCAGCTTCAAATGTAACTGGCCTGTTTTGTAAAGCAACTCTGCCTTTGAAATGGGTAGTGGCATCATCCATACCAGATGTTGGTCTGGGATTGCAACAGGATTTTGTCAATTGAAAATGAGGTTTGGAGGCCTGAAGCAAATGATCAATGAGGAAATGACTAAATGCAATCCTGGAAAGTACATGCAAAGATCGCATGTTGTTCAAATTCACATTGTGTGAAGAATGTGTGCACCACTAGGAAACCAACATATTTCCCAAGGGATCTACATGAACTGGGTTGGACAAGGTTCCTCATGGTAGACTGGCTTGCAAGTTTAGATCACATGGAATACAGGGAGAATTAGGCATTTGGATACAGA
This sequence comes from Hemiscyllium ocellatum, assembly GCF_020745735.1. NCBI lineage: Eukaryota > Metazoa > Chordata > Chondrichthyes > Orectolobiformes > Hemiscylliidae > Hemiscyllium > Hemiscyllium ocellatum. Next base: position 39,374 of record NW_026868513.1, on the reverse strand, counting down.
ACTGCCTGAAAGGTAGAAAAAGATGGTGGTCATGGAGAGTCGCCTTTCAGACTGGAGGCCTGTGACCAGTGGTGTGCCACAAGGATCGGGGTGCTGGGTTCACTGCTTTTCGTCATTTTCATAAATGACTTGGATGTGAACATAGGAGGTAAAGTAAGTAAGTTAGTAGATGATAACAAAATTGCAGGTGCCGTGGACAGCGAAGAAGGTTACCTCAGAGAACAACAAGAACTTGATCAGATGGGCCACCGGGCAGAAGAGTGGCAGATGGAGTTTAATTAGACAAATGAGAGGTACTGCATTTTGGAACAGCAAACCAGGGTAGAACTTATACACATAATGGGAACGTCCTGGTAAATGTTGCTGAACAGAGACCTTGGAGTGCAGGTTGATTGGTGAGGCCACATTCGGAATACGGTATGCAATTCTGATCTCCTTCCATCGGAAGATGTTTTGAAACTTGAAAGGGTTCAGAAAAGCTTTACAGGGATGTAGCCAGGCTTGAACGATTTGATTTATCGGGAGAGGCTGAATAGGCTGGAGTTGGTTTCGCTGGAGGGTCAGCGGCTGACCTGATAGAGATTTCTAAAATCATGACGGGCGTGATAAATTAAATAGACAAGGTCTTTTCCCTGGAATGGGGGAGTAAAGAACCACAGTGGAAAGTTTTAGGGTGAGAGGGGAATAATTTAAAATGGACCTAAGGGGCAACTTTCCACGAGGAGTGTGGTGAGTGCATGGAATAAGCTGTGAGAAGGCTAGTACAAGGCTAGAATGCTCGTGGATGCTTGTACAAGTACAAGATTTAAAAGCATCTGGGTGGGTTTGTAATCAGGGAAAGTTTAGAGGGATACGCAATGTCGAAATTCACTATATATTCGTCGACAGCACCTACAAAGCCCACAGCAGCAGATACGTGGCAATATGACCTTCCAACCTTTCACCATCCCGACTTTGAAATGTATCATCTTTCCATAATAGTGTCGCTGGGTCAACATTCTGAAAACTCCTTTCTTTGCAACATTACGGATGCAGGCATACCTCCGTGGGTTGCCGTGGTTCAAGAAGACAGCTTACTACCATCTTCGCAAGGGCAATTGGAAATAGGAAATAGAATATGAAGTCGATAGAAACACCAACATTGCATGCATACCTTTCCTTGAAAAGGGTTAGCTATTTGTCATCTTTTGAGGGGCGGGGCCGAGCAAACAAAGGAATTCTTGAATTTAGGATGCTAATTTTTTTATTGCAGTTTTAACAGATGCGGGTGGAGGTTGGATTGATCTCAAATGCAAACGTACCTTCGGACAGACGGGTAGAGGGTTAAATTCCAAGCTCAATAATCGAAACGAGAAAGAAAAAAGAAAGGGAGTGAAAAGTAAATTGGATTAAGCTTGTATTTGCGATAGTGTCACGCTAGTGATAGAAACTGAACGCCCCGTTTTTATTCATCTTCAATCATCGTTTCATTGCAACCTAAATACAAAGACACGACCAGTCCTGGACTTGAGATTGAGGCTTTTGATGGGACCAATTATAATTAAATGCAAACTGTGGATTGAGAATATCTGGTGGATCCATTGAGTAGACTCTGAATTTCTGGTATCCAATTGAACCAGTGATTGTTCAATGGACAATAAACTGAGGGTGTCTGGTGCACCTGGCGATTATTTAGTATGGACTCTGACTAACTGTGACCACTGTTTATTCAATATAGATTCAGAGCTGCGTGTGCAGAGTGCGTGCCTCGTCCAACATTTTGTCTGTTTTGTGCATGGTTTTGTCCACTCCATTTATCTCCACTTTCTATCTGAATGAAAAGAAGGAGCGGTTTAACAAGCATACATCGATTTTAAGTTTCAGAATGGGAACATTATTTGTTAACATTATTAGGGTGATTAAAAAAAATTCCCTCCAAAATTCAAAAAAATCTATGCCTTTTGACAGGCTGTTCTGTTCTGTCTGCTGTCCAACCCACACACAACTTCCGATGTTGATTTGTTGATTGTTATTGTGTTCCAGTGCCGCCAACCCCGCTGAAGATAACCCGCCAGTACTCGCCCTTCCTCGCTCTCCTCTGCACAACTGCTGGCTTCTTCCCGGGGCAGTTTGAACTCGTGTGGTATAAAAATCTCTCCGAAATCACGTCTGGCATCAACATCAGGAAAATCGTGAACGAAGAGGGTTTATTTCACGTTTCCAGCGAGCTCAGTCTTCCGGAGAAGGGGTCAGTCTACACCTGCCAGATTTCTCACATCACACGCAGCGTCCCGGCAAACATCAGCGACAAAATTCCGAATCACGGTAAGGGTCACCGGTTTTCAGTTTTTGATATACAGAGGAACCTAACATCTGTCATCAATATTAAAAATACAAGGGTCCAATCCGTTCCCGGATGCTTGGCACTTCAGCCAACGTTAAAAACAGATTTGAAGTGTTACAAAGCCGTCAGTTCAAAATTTACCGCAAACAGAAACCGGCCTGCACTGCATCTGCACTGTGTCCGGGAACCAGCATGTCTATGGCCAGTTTCCTCGTCTGACGCGAGGTTTCATCCACAAGACTGATGATAAACACTTTCTTGCTCTCCATCTCAGTTTGTCTTTCTCTCCCTCTTTCTCTCTCTCTCCAATTCACTCTTGGTCTTATTGGAAAAATCAAAGTTACTTTTCTCTCTATGTTCACCTCCCACTTTATTGTCCTCCTTATCTCCATCACCGTAATGCGTCCAACATCAGACGCCACTCGCTCTCCATTCACTTCCTGGGCACTCCGTAGTTACTGCCTTGGTACGCACCTCAGTTGGTCTGATCGCTTATTTTTTTTTTGTTATCTGTTTTTGAAGGCCGTAGGATCAATTCCTCTTCCGATCCCACTCACAATGGTTTGGCAGAGCCTCGCAGTGCTGAGGCAGTATTGCTCAGTTGAAGGTGCGGTCTTTCTGGGGCTAAAGTGGGTACTGTAGATGCTGGAGATTAGAGTGAAGATTGAAGTGGTGCTGGAAATGCACAGCAGGTCGGGCAGCATCCGAGGAGGAGGAAAATCTGATTGTCCCTACACGTAGGAGCAAAAGATCCGGCGCACCGTTTTGCAGAATAGCAAGTAAGCCCTGCGTGAATACTTATCCCCCGAAATCCACATCACAGAATCAGATGGTCTGATCACTATCACATTGGCCTTTCAAAAACAGTGTCCATAATAGATGCTACAATGCATATGTTAGAACAGCGACTCTGCTACAAAGAAATGGACAACAAATGCTGCCTCAGCCCCCGATACCCACATCCCAAGAGCCAATAGTAAAATCTGATGCATTCATCCAGTCTTTTGGTACATGTTCCTTCGGCAAGATTCCGCTTGGCAGACTTGTTAGTAAAATTAGATCACGTAGGATTCAGGGAGTGCTAGACAATTGGATACAAAATTGGTTTGACGGGAGGAGACAGGGTGGTGGTAGAAATTTGCTTTTCGGACTCGAGTCTTGTGACCAGTGGTATCCCGCATGGATCAGGGCTGGGACCAGTGCTTGTTATTTTCTAAATGATTGGGAAAAGAATATAGGAAGCATGGTTCGTAAATGATGGGCACAGGGTCAATTCTTTCGCCTGTTTGAATGACGTGTGGAACGAGGTAGAGATCTTTCCACCTGGTAAATACGCGCTAATTCGCGGAGGGATTATAAACAATGCTGTATATTCACTAAATCAAATACGGTCATTATTCTGAACATATGCTGGTGTTTTCGAAATGGATAGGCGCTTTGTGGTTCAATTAGTTGGTCGATAAAGGGACAACGGAGCCTCGCGTTCGGTGAGAAGCTGCAGGAATGTGGCAGAGACGGTTTTAATGTGAGTGCAGTCTGTTACCTGGATTGGCGAATATGTTGTATCATCTGCTTTTAAAAATGCTAACATTACACCTTCTCTGTCCCCTATAGGTAACCAAGACCGTACATTCTACTACGCCTTAGTCTTTGGTTGTGCAGCAGGCGGGATTATGATTTTAGTTCTGGGAATTGTCTTCAAGGGGTGCAAATTAGACAAAACAACTGGTGAGACTTGATTTTTTTCCTGATTCTGTACTGGGCTTTCATCTCTTGTTCCATGTCACTGCTGCAGTAGGAGAGAAAGGGGACGGGCAGTCTGGAATGAAATCTTCAAGTGCAGTGCGCATAATGTGCAGCTCATCTCATCCAGATATATAGCAGAATGTTAGCGTTCGGCGAGCCTGCTCACTTTGCTTCAATGGGGCTTAATTTCTTGCGGGCTTGTGATACATTGTGAAAATGATCATGTGTGTAATGCCATTCGGTTCTCTGACAGGCAACGCGACTGCTGAGGACATGAACAGCCAATTTGAGGAACAGGTCAGTTTCTACTTATGACAACGAGAACGAAACTGTGAGTGGGATGTTGTCTACATACGGGTAATTTCTATCCATTCTCCAGGAATCTCAGACGGTGTCCTTCGACGGCACGCATATCGAGTTCACGGTGTCCCCAGTGCATCGCTCTGATATGAACACGAGACAGTGATCCATTGGGACAATGACGTCGAGTCCAGACAAGCCCGCAACTCTCGAAGACATTTTAAATGTTTGCGTTTTGTTAGGATCAGTTGGCCTGCTCTTCAGTCAGGAGCAGAGGCACAGCTCGATTTGTGATTACATTTTTTTAAACTTGCTGGCTAACCTTTCTGCAAAACCTTCCTCAGGTCAATCGGGACAGAGAGGCAGTGAGTCCGATTTATGCTGCTCTCCACTTCAGCGGAGAGAGGAAACCTGCAAAACTACTAACGGAGAAAGAGAGCTTTGTGTATGCGCAGGTACTGTCATGAAAATTAACCATCGGTTTTCCAATGGGGACCGCTTTAACACACGTCTGACCTTAGTCATGTATGATTTGGAGATGCCGATGTTGGACTGGTGTGTACAAAGTTAAAAATCGCACAACACCAGGTTGTAGTCCAGCAGGTTTAATTGGAAGCAAAAGCTTTCGGAGCGCCGCTCCTTCCTCAAGTGGTTCTGGAGTACACAATTTTAAGACACAGAATTTATAGTAAAAGTTTACAGTGTGATGTAACTGAAATTACACATTGCAAAATACCTTACATTGTTTGTTAAGTCTCTCATCTTTTAGAATGACAATGTTAGTTTCGCTTCTTTCATATGCAAATCACAAAACTTTGTTTTAAAGTTACATTCTCGGGTTAACCTTAACAATTCGTGTCTGCACAGATTGGTGTTTCAGTTACATCACACTGTAAACTTTTACTATAAATTCTGAGTCTTACAATTGTGCACTCTGCAAACATCGGATGAAGGAGAGGTGCTCCGAAAGGTTCTTGCTTCCAATTAAACTTGTTGGACTACAACCTGGTGTTGTGTGATTTTCAGCTTGGTAATGTACACCGACAGCCTGAATAATTTTATTAAAGTGAGTAGCAGAAACTACTTATATTTCATTGTTTTATTACAGACAAAGCACCGGACAGCTGGCGAACTGACCTACGCGTCTTTGAATCTTTCCGCTTCCGAGAAAACGGCAAGAAAACCAAATAAAAAGGAGGCGGAGTATGCAGAGGTCAAAATAAAAAAGGGAAGCGGAAACGCCTGGATTCCATGAACTCCAACAATATTCAGTGATAGTACAGTTACAGAAAAGTTGCTTTTGTTTTGTTTATTTGAAAAAGACAACAAGCCAGATGTGATGGGTTGATTGTGAACGATACCTTAATCGATGGTGTATTCTAATTGCTGAACCTCTGTTTATCCTTCAAATCCTTCGATTCCTGTAAAAGCAATGGAATAAATCCATTATTGTCATTGTGTTAAATGGGAATGACGAAAATCATTGAATCCCTACAGTGTGAAAGCAGGCCATTGGGCCCATAGAGTCCACGCTGATCCACCGAAATTCATCCCACCCAATCCTTATAAACCTGCTTTTCCCATTGCCAATCCACCGAGCCTGCACAGGAGGAAACCGGAGGACGGGGCGGAAACCCACGCAGACGCGGGGAGAATGTGCTACTCCACACAGATAACAACTGAGGGTGAAATCCAGCCCTGGTTCCTGGCGTTGTGAGCCCGCAGTGGTCCCCTTCGTTTAGTCAAATTGTAGTCAAAATTGAAAATCATAGGACTCAAGATTATAGTCCAAAATGATAGTCCTTGTTGGATTCAAATCTAGTGTCGTGTGATTTTCAGTTTTGTCTATCTCTGCCCAACATCGGCATCTTCACATCAAAATATTGTGCATCAGACTATTTAATAATGAGATAGTATTGCTGAGCAATCTATATTAATGTCTACACAGAAACTGAACAGGTCGAGGCCGCACTTGATGTTCTGGACGAATTTCCACCATCCTGCCCTACTTCACAAAACCGAATGCAATAGCCTTCTATTAATGTCTCCCTCATGAATTTGTCCAGGTTCCTCCTAAATCCATTCTCAAGTCCATTCATTCTTTGTGATGGTGAATAACACGTTCTAAACCTTTCCCGGGTGTTTTATTTTCTCCAAACCTTTTTTCTAATTAGATGCATTTTTTGTTTCCAACTTCTATTTCCCGCATCGCCCATAAATGTAAATATCTCCTTTCAGCCAACTTAGTTAATATATTGTACAAACGTAATGACATTTGTTATAAGGACTAAGAACAGAGTAGGTTCTTTGACCATAATTGCCTCAGACTCTCTCCGTACAAGTCATGATCACCTGAATGTCCATAAAAGAATGCATGTCTGTCTGGAATAGACAAAATAACGTTTCTTTCACTTTTGACGATAGCCAGATGTCTTAGATAACTTATAAACAAACAAAGATACTTCGCAGGATGGTCGATATAGCAATATAGGAGCAATTCCCTGCTGAACTAGACATATTCCTGTTAGGTTGAGGAGTCGAAAGATCCACAACACCTTGAAGGAAGGAACTTCTCCTCATCTGATCAGTCCCTTTTTGAGAAGAAGTGATTTTGGCCATAGCTTCTAGCAATGATTTCCTACATTAACTCCACCAAGATTATGATTTGATTTTTTTTTACATCTTCCGATGAGATGGCGTCTGGTTAAAGTTAAGCTGAAAATGTGTTGCTGGTCAAAGCACAGCAGGCCAGGCAGCATCTCAGGAATAGAGAATTCGACGTTTCGAGCATAAGCCCTTCATCAGGAAGGGTTTTTACTCTGGCTAAAGTTAGTTAATGTGATGAATTAAACCTTGCTGCACAGAAGAATTCTCTGAAACCTTGCGTGAATCTAAAAAAACCATTTGGTGTCTGGTTTTCAAAACAAGGGTATGCTTTCTTCCGTAAAGAAATCAAAATTGAAACCAATACAATGAATGCCATCTTATTGAAGTACTGCACAATTGTGTAAAATCTCTTTAAGTTGTATATTATAATTCGTGTCTAATCAGAACTGACACGTGATCAGATTCCCTGATTGCTTACTGTATTGGAATGATTATTTGTTCTGGTTCCTCCTTAAGTCTCCTAAACGAACGTGAAACAAATTTCCACAGGCCTTCGGCATTATATACATTTTCGTTACTCACTTTAATCACTTCAAAGGATATAACTTCACACTTCACAAATTGTGCTCTAGCTCTTGCGTGGTTCCTCGATCAAGAGACAGTCTTGACTGAAAACACTGATTGAAAACGAATAATCGCTCAGAGTCACAAAGTTATAATATAGAGCTTAGAGTCACTCAGAGTCATTAAGTACATCACGGAAACGTTCCAATTTGTCCAAGCCGTACAGGGATTCTACATTAATGAAGTCCCATCAGCCAGGATTTTACCCATATCACTTTAAACCCTACCGACCCATTAACCCACCCAAGTGCCTTTTAAATGTTGTAATTGTACCAATCTCCGCCACTTCCTCTGGAAGCACATTCCATACACGCACCACTCTCTGCGTGAAAAGGTTCCCCCTTAGGTCCTTTTAAAATATTTCCTTTCTCGCCATAATGCTACGCCCTCTAGTTTTAGACTCCCCCACTCTGGGGAAAAGACCTTGTCTATTTACACTCTCCATGACCCTCATGGTTTTATAAACCTCTATGAGGTCACCCATCAGCTTCCGACGCCTCAATGAAAATAGCTCCAGCCTGTTCAACCTCTCTCTCTCTCGCTCAAAACTTCCAACACTGGCAATATTCATGTCATTGTTTTCTTACCCCTTTCAAGTTTCACAACATCCAAACCAACGACATGTCTCCAGCCGCAACATGACCACCCAACTCTTACGTGCAATGCATTGACCAATAAAGACAAGTGTATCAAACGTCCTCTTCCCTATCCTGTCTGCCTGCGACTGCACTCCAAGGTCTCTTTGTTCAGTCACACTTCCCAGAACCTTACCAATAAGTGTAAAATTCCTGCTCTGATTTGCCTTCCCAAAAGGCAGCGCCGCTGGGCAGCACAGTGGTTCAGTGGTTAGCGCTGCTATTTCACGATGTCAGCGACCCGCCTTCGACACCTGTTTCGGGTGACTTTGTGGAGTTTCCAATTCTATGCGCGACTTTCTTCCGGTCATTCGGTTTTCCCCCAAAAATTCATAGACAGACATGTTAGATGGTCATGTCAAAGTGTGCTTAGCGTGCAAGTTAAGTAAACTAGTCTGGGGAATGAGTCTGGGTTTGTTGGGCCGAATATCCTCTTCCTACACTCTAGGGATTCTACATTACATAATTTGAGTGTTTATTGGGCAATGTTTGCAGCTTTTCATGGTGCATGGAGGCTCTGTGGTTGGCACTGCTGCCTCACTGTGTTATGATCCTGCGTTCGATTCCTGCCCCGACAACTGTCTGTGTGGAGTTTGCACATTCTCCCCGTGTCTGCATGGGTTTCCTCCGGGTGGTCTGGTTTCCTCCCACAATCCAAAGATGTGCGGGTCAGGTGAATTGGCCATGCTAAATTGCCCATAATGTTAGGTGCATTAGTCAGGTTTAAAAATGGGGTACGGGAGTAGGTTTGGGTGAGTTACACTCGGAGGGTGTGTGTGGACTTGTTGGGCTGAAGGGCCTGTTTCCATACTGTAGGGCATCTGAACTAATTACATTCGCCTAACTTCATATCGGTCACTGATACAGATTGTAGATTGCTAAGTATCAAGCACAAATCCTTGTGACCCTGCACTGGAAAATGCTTTACCTTCCCATCCCACAAAATAAAAATCGTTGACTTTTCCAATTTCTACCTGATCGCTAATGTTCAATCTATGATAATATATTATCTCAAATCTCATGAGTCAGATTATTTCTAATAACCTTTCCTGTCAAACCTGAGCGCATTCTTTGTTCTCTAACTGTAACCAGTACTTCGCTCTCATCTGTCCTAACAATTGTATCGTCAAGAAATGTCATGGTACTACCCACTGTAATTTTTCACCTAATAGTCCCCTTTGACTCTGCCTAATCATATTATGCTTTTCCCAAACGTCTGATTAAAACAAACCAGAGTGCTGCAAATGACGGAAATCTACAATAAAACCAGAAGCTCCTGGAGAATTGCAAAGAGTCCTGTAAAGTCTGGAATGAAATCAGGTGCTGAGTGGAAAAAGCAGATAACAGGTCGTAGATTGATGGGACAGTATTTGCTTTATCATACAATTCGCATATGTGGACACACCCCGATTCTTTTCTGCAGTTTTGCACAGATGCCTGGGTTCTGGTTATACAGAACAGCTTGGCTAGCGTTGCGGCAAATTCTGGAGCAGAAGTCTGCTGTCACAGTGCATTTGTAATCTCCAGTCTCTCCGACTGTTTAATGATTGCAAATGAAGTGTATTGGATTGCCTGAAGACGGGCATTTGTAATACTGTGGAGCACAGGAGGAAATCAAGATGGATCATACACTTGGCTGTTCTGGCTGAAACCTCTTTGCAAAAATCAGTGTTTTGTTTTCACTGATTTGCTGGACCCCCGTTTATAAAGGATGACTTTGAGGACAAGGGTGCAGGACATACTTTGAGTGAGGAATTTGATTGATTATTTCTCTGAACGGGTCGGAATAAGAGCTGCTGGGCTTGGCAGCGGTGATCGCACAGCCCTGATATGCAGCAACTGATCACCCCCAACATGTAATACTATTGCGTTTACAGTACCTTTCTTTCTAAATTCACACGTGGCGAAAGTTTCCGCAAACTTCTCCTCAGATCAAACGCGTCAGAGAAACAGTGAGTCCGATTTATGAAGTTCTCAACTTCAGCGACCCAAGAAAAACCGGGAGACCGTTAATGAAGGAAGAGTTGTCGATGCGCAGGTACTGTGTTGAAAATTAACAATTCCAACCGGGATCACTCTAATATAAATCCGATCTCAGTAATGTACACGGACAACCTGAATGATTTTATTAAACAGAGTCAGAAGACGTCCTCATAATTCATTCGTTCTCACGCAGGCTAAGCACCGCACAGTTGGTGAACTGATGAATGCGTCTTTGAATCTCACCACCTTCGAGAAAATGTCAAGACGAAAACAAAGAAACGAACCGGCGGAGTATGCAGGGGTCGAGATGTGCAAGGGAAGCGGGAACCCCTGGATTCCATGAACTCCAACAATGTTCAGTGATATTACAGTTACACAGGGAAGTTGTATTAGTTGAATACAAAGGGTAACTTTATGCGTTAAGTTGCTCATGAACTACACCGTCATTGAATGGAAGTGGAAGAAGGAGTGGGAGTTGTAACAAAAACTAGATTCTGATAAATAAAGTTTTTTTTTTGTTTTATTTTGTGCAAATCTCACGAATCCTGCAAAAGCACGAGAATCAATGCATTTCTGTCACGGTTTTGAAATGGGAAGGAAAAGCGGTGAAGACCGCTGTCCAGTCACGTGTTATTCACTTGTCATGTCGTATCGCATTACTTAGCGGTTTACCTTGATGTTTACAGCACTGGAACTGAACAGGCCTCAGCCACAGTTTATGTTCTACACAAACATCCTCCCACCCTGCGTCACAAATCACAATGCAATAACCTTCTACTAATATCTGTGCAGGTGCAGGGTTCTTTGTGAACTATATTGTGATTGATGGAGTTGGTGGAAGGTGCAGGCGATGTAACCGTTGCTCGCCTCTGGCAATTGAACGTTAGTTTAGTCTTCAATCTCTAGATTCCTGCAAAAGCAATGGAATAAATGCATTACTGGCATACATTTTAAATGGGAATGCAGAATATCGAAGACCGTTGTCCAGTTAGATTTTATTTGATCAGACGATTTACTTGGTCAGTCATGTCGCATAGCATTGCTAAGCAGATGATCTTATTCTTTAAAGCACGGGAACTCAACAGGACTGAGCCATTTAGTATGCTCCACACCATCATCTTCCCAACTCTCTTTACGTCACAAACGACAATGCAATAGTGTTTATTAAGAGATACCTCGTGAACTGGTCTGGATTTACCTTAAATCCATCCTCACGTCGATCCATTCCTTGTGATGACAAATTAGACATCCTATATATTATCTAGGTGTTCTGCTTTCGCCTGAAGGTATCTATTATTTTTGTTAAACTCTCTCTTTTGTTTAACTTCACTATTGCCCATATATGCAAATCACTACTGCGTGCCCAGTCCATTAATGTTTTGTTTACATTTAATACAATATATCAACAGGAATAAGAATGGGACTACGCTATTTGTTCGGATGTTTGCTGATAATCACCTCCATTCCATCGTTCTACATTTCCTGCACATTCCTTGATTCCCATAGTCAAACCAAAAATGTATCCTTATCTGTCCTGAATAGTTGAATTTCTGGGGAATTTTCACAATAATTAGATGTGTCAGATGCTTTTCAAACAAGAAAAAAAAACTGGCAGGATGGTCCATGTTGCCATTTAGAAGTGTCCTCTAAGCTGAGAAAATCATATTCATCTAACGTAGAAGCTTCTGTAGACCTTACAACACTGAGGGGAGAAGGAACAGCTGCTCATCCGGGTCCAGAATGAGCAGGTCTTTTGGAGAACAAGTTCCGATCTGATCCAAGAGCAAAAGCTTGAAACATGAATTAAGCTGATGAAGCCATTCTTGTTTACACCTTCAATAATTTCACCTTGGATTATACTAAATGCCAGGGAATATAGATTTATGAATTAAATCTTGCTCAATGGAATAGTATTCTGATATCGCGAATGAATCTAAAGAGCATGATGTGCACAGTCTACAAACCAACAATTTCGGAAGTAAAGAAATCAAAATTGAGCGCAATACACTGAGTGTAGTCTTACTGCGGCAGTGCAGAAATATATAAAATCTATTAAATTATTTACAATTATTTATGTCTAAAAATTTAATGCAATCCGATTCTTTGCTTATTTAATATGTTGGAATTTTAATTTGTTATAGTTTGCCTAACCATGTATTTGTCCAAATGTCCCTTAAATGTAATTACTGTACCTGCCTCAACCACTTCTGCTGTCACTTCATTCCATATGAGTACCACACTCTGTAAAAAAGTTGCCCTCAGGTTCACTTTTATTCTTTCCCCTCTAAGCGTTAAGTGATACCCTCTACTCTGCAATTCGCCAACCCGGTGGAACGGACTGAGCTTATTCACCCTATCCATGCTCCTTTTGATTTTGTACATTTCAAAAAACCCCTCCGTCTCCTTTGTTATAAAGTAAAAAGTCCGAGATTGGCCAACCTCTCCCTACAATTCAGTTAGTTGAGTCCTGGAAACTTCCTTGCAAATTTCTTCTGCATTCTTTCTAGTTTAATAACATCCTCCCTATAACACCGTGAGCAAAATTGGAACACAATACGCCACGTCAACCTCAGCAACGCCCTGTATAACTGCAACATAATTTCACAACTTTTATACTCAATGCACTGACTAATGAAGGCCAGTGTGCCAAAAGCCTTCTTCACTGCCCTGTCTACCTGTCTACTTGGAGAGAACCATGCCCCTGATCTCCAAGGACCTTCTGTTGCAGTACAATCCTTAAGGACTTACCATTCGACATGAAACTCTTACCTTGATTTGACTTCCCAAAATGCAAGACCTCACACTTTTCTACACTGAACTGCATTCGCCATTTCTTGGCCCAATATCCCAGCTGATCAAGGTACTGCTAAAATTTCTAATAACCTTCCTCACTGTGCACGATACTGCCTATGTTAGTGTCATCCACAAAGTTACTAATCATGTCTGTACATTCCAGTCCAAATCGTTGATATCAAAAACAAACAGCAATAGATACAGCAGCGAACCCTGAGGCACCTCACTCGTCACAGGCCTCCGTCCGACAAACATCCTTCCACTATTCGCCTCAGCTTCCTACAATCGAGCCAACTGTGTATCCAATTTGCCTGCTCCCCCTGGATTCCATGCCATGTGATCTTCTAGAGCAAATTACCACGTGAAACCTCATCAAAAACCTTACAGAAAACCATACAGACTATGTTTACCACCCTGCCCAAGTCGCTTGCTGGCCACTTCGTGAAAAAAACTCTATATTTCCGAGGCAGGATCTCCAACGCACAAAGATATGTCGATTATCCCTAATCAAACCCGTCACAGAATCATTGAGATGTACAGCATGGAAACAACTAGCCCACGCCGACCAGATATCCCAACCAAATCTACTCCCACCTGCTAGCACCCTGCCTCTATCCCTCCAAAACCTTCCTATTCATATACCATGCAGATGCCTTTTAAATGTTGCAATTGTACGAGCTTCCACCACTTCCACTGATGGCTCATTCCATACATGTGCCACCCTCTCTGTGAAAAAGTTGTCCCTTAGTTCTCTTCTATATTTTTCCCCTCTCACCCTAAACCAGTGTCCTCTAGTCCTCGACGCCCCACCCCAGTGAAGAAACTTTGTCTATTTATCCTATTCATGCCTCTCATGATGTTATAAACCTATATATGGTCACCTCTCAGCCTACGATGCTCCAGGGAAAACAGCCGCAGCCTACACAGCCTCTCCCGAGAGCTACAATTCTCCAAGCCTGGCAACATCCTTGTCAATCTTTTCTCAACCCTGCCAAGTTTCACAGCGTCTGCCCCCGAGGAAGGAGACCAGAATTGCACGCAATGTTACAAAAGTGGCCAAACCAATGTCCTGTACAACAACAACATGACATATAAATGCATGCATATCTTACCCTCAGAATCTTTTCAACTAACGTACCCACCACAGATGTTCGGCTTACTGGTCTCTTGTTCCCAGGTTTTTTTGGGGGGCCCTTCTTGAAAAAGGGCACAACGTTCACAACCACCAATCTAACAGACCTCACCTGTGACTATAGAAGATGCAAAAGTATCAGCCAGAGATGTAAAAAAAACGCATTCTGGTTATTTTTTGTTGACAGTGCCTTCCAATGCCACCAGTGAGCAATTTCGAGCTCCATCCAAAACAATACGATTATTAAATGATTACCATTCTGCCAAAGCAGCAGTACTGAATGGTCATTACTGACAATTGAAAAACGTTGAAAACAAAGATCAACAGTATTTCATTTGGTTTTGGGGTGGGGAAATAAACGCAGACCCCTAAGCATGGTGACAATTTAAGATAAAATGAGACATTGCTGGATAAATTCTGAAAAAGTCTGTGGATTGGATTTCCCGGAACAGTCACATGCCGGACAGGAAACATTAACTCTGTTTCTCTCTCCAACGGAGATGACAAATCTCTTGCGTTTCTCGAGCATTTCCATCTTTAGATATCGATAGTCTTTGTTCTCTTCTGGGACGTTAGTTAAACATAGTAAGGGATCAATGACATTAGGGTGTCCTCCTAGACAAGGAATCACCTGTTACAGTGCGCTAACTACCCTTCATTATTCAGCATTATCAAGCAGACTAAAGAATTTGGTCAGCCACATGGGTAGACGAGGCTGAAATATCATAAACAAATGTTGGAAAAGCACTCTGTCCCACTGCTGTTGACGATGCCTCACGATTGATCAGAAGCAATGAGATTAAACAAGATTAACAATTTAATTTCACTGATTCTGAAACAGGTGAAAATTTAATGTCAGACCAGATGCTGCGACAACAGTGACGTCATGCAAGCCGGGAAAGATTAGTCAACAAGAATCCCTGTTAATTAGCACTTGGAGAAAGCAGTGACTGGGTCAAGAGTACTGGGTGTACCTTGAGCAAGTAACTTAAATGTCTATTATCATGAGGGTTCGGCAGTCCAAGTACTATCCAGGTTGGCCGAGTACAAAAGGTGGTTAACTGGGTTGGCAGCATTTGGGGAGGAAGTGTGCCAAAAAGAGGGGACAAAACTGTCCTCAGCTTCAACAACCCGACTGTCGCAGATGCATCTAACCATAATTGTATCCATACGAGAGACCACTGACTGTTCTTGAGAATATGAAGTCACATCTTTGAGTGAGCATCGAAACTTTCGTGTTGTGTGGCACCACAATCGTGCTCAATGAGGTAGATTTGGAACAGGTATAATAACTGAAAGCACGGTATCCATGAGGTGTTGTGGCCATCGGCAACAATCAATTATATTCATACCAATTTGCAAAGTATGGCACAGCAGATTCGCCACTCTGTCAACCCTATCAAGCCAGGGAATCAAACGCAATTACAAAGAATGTGCAGGAAGAAATGCCAAGAGCAGCACCAGGAATACTTAAATATGGGATAAAAATATGACAAAGCTACAAAACTGGATAAACTGCATGTCAGGCAGCATAAACATCAATTCGAAGAGAGAACTCCACAACAAAAGCACCGGATCAAAGCTTTGCAATCCTGACACATCCAGTCATAAATATTGGTTAACATTAAACAAGTAATTGGAGGTGGAAGCTGCACAAACATCCCAAACCCAATGAATACGAAACACAGCAAATCAATCAAAAAGAAAAGGCTTTGCAACATATAACAATCTCCTGGAACAGGTCGATGAACCACCTTAGCCTCCTCAAGTATTTCACAGCATCGTAAATGCCAATCACAAGTATTGCTCGACGTGATGTCAAGAAACGTTTCAAGAAAATAGGTACTACAAAGACTATGGGACCTGATACCATTCAGGCAAACATATTGAAGAGTTGTGTTCGAGAACTTGTCACAACCCGAGCCAAACTAATCCAATACGACTGCAACACTGACATCTCCGTCAAAATGTGGGAAAGCATCTGCAGTATGCCAATGCGCGCAAAAGGTATTAGAAGGTCACTCAATTGAAATAACTGTGTCACCAACCTTCGCCAATAAAATGTTGGAAGATATCATCAACAGTGCTATGAAGTAGCGCTTGCTCACTGATAAGCTGCTCAGTGACGCCCACTTCAGGTTCCGCCAGGGCCACAGAGACCCTGACTGTATTACAGCCTTCCTTTCAAACACAGAAAGAATTAAACACCGCAGAGGAGGTGAAAGTAACTGCTCTTGGGAGAAGGTCAGCAATGAGCCTTTCTAAGGAGTCCCAGAAAAATAAAACCAAATGGAAATCAGGTGAAAACTCTCTGCTCATTGAAGTCTTAGCTCGCACAATGAAAGATCGTGAAGCTGATCAGGAGTCAGTCGTCTCGGCTTTCCCTCATCCTGATGTCACAATACTGAATAACTGGCGATGTTTGTGCAAAGTTCAGCTCCACCGACCACTTCTCAGACACTGAATCAGTCCACGTCCAAATGTAACAAAATATTGATAGCATCCAGTCCTGGCCGGACAACTGGCAAGTAACAAATCCGCCACTCGACTGCCAGAAAATGACCATCTCCATTAAGACAGAATCTAAAAACTGGCCTTTGAAATTCAATGAATTACCATTGCTGAGTCTCCCCTCCATGATTTGCTGAAGGTAATTGTTGAACTCAATTTGAAATAGACAACATCTGCAACTAAAGTCATTCATGTTACACAAATCACGGGAGTCAGTTACAGAGAGCAGCATGTCGACTTGCCTTCATGAAATTTACTCCAGCAACCTCGAGTGCTGATATGGATCCAGCATCACTGCTTATGGCAAAGAACTCTATATCCCTGCCCTGGTCGCCTCCAGACTGCGCTCATCCTGAAATGGACCTCATCGCCCTTCCTGCCAGTTGCAGAATTGTGGCAACAAAAAAGAGGGATCATTTAGATATAACACATCTGAACATAACATTTTGGAAATGGCTTACCACCACACTACCATCCTCATTTTGAGTGTTGTACTGTACTTTCATCCACGTAGGCCACTATTTCTACAAACAGAACAAAAATCTCAACGTCATCACCCTGGATGTGCAACATCAGATCTCATCACCTTACATTAAGGCATGGGTCACCCAGAGCCACACATTCCTAACATGGCCACCTCTGAACTGATGATGTAATCCCATCACCAGAGCTTCCAGAATGAGTATCAATCGTTCTTCATGGGCAGTATTGTTTGTTATTCTTTAAACTACAACAGATAACGAATGATTAAATAAATATCTGAGACAACTTGAGTTGGAGTATATGACATTGCTGAGACATAACAACGAAACAGCGCTGATAATCGATGCTACCGTGTTTAAAGGTTTTCAAGAAAGATAGGGTAAATATTAGTAGAGGAGCGTCCTTAATAATGAATACTGAAATCGCCTCTGGAGCGATAGAGAACATAACAAGATGTAATCAAGTCGTGCTGATTTGCGAACATGATGAACAAAACAGGAAAGAATTTGGTGCTGTACTGGAGGTTGAACGTAAACCTCTAGCTCCTTTGAAGAAATGTTTTGTTTTGACAATCATCAATGTGTTACAAGAACATCATGTCAGCCTTTCAAGTCCAACTTTTTTTGCATTCATTAGTAAAGTGGCTTTCACGCGGCTTTTACCGTTGACATAGCTTGGTTAAATCAAACAGGTGTCGAACAGAAGGTAGAGAACAGTAGCAGTTACGACTTTGAATAAATCTGCTGCTGTTAAATCAAATGTTTTGCATATACGATCGGCCGCCAGTGCCATATGGTGTGTCATGGGGTTAGTAACTACGCATGGTAATTCACTATTTGTTCGACACGGGTTCACGTACACCACGACCGATTGTGAAACTGAAGTTTAATTTGAAACAAAATGGAGAAGAAAGGCTGGTATAGCGATGACCTTTTTTTAATCACTGTTGTCAAAAATAGACAAAATCTTGTTCACTGGTATCCTTTGGGAAAGAAATTCAAACATGCTGCAGTGTCCTCAATGTCTCTCCAATTTGGATTGGTCACTGGATTCTTTCCTGCCTTTAACTCTTCCAGCTAGCATGGTCTTTCCAAAATCATTCGTTCCATTCTTTCCTGCTCTTTCATTCCTAATAATCATAAATAACTCATTACTTAACTTTCATTCCTACAACCATTTTGATTTATATTATATCATCCTCACTGACCCATGCACCCCAAACACAACTCCATCCTCTAACGTTCAAAACTGTCTCAAAACCGGTTGGTTGACTCCTCCGTACTTGGAAATATCTCTGAACACTGTATTCTTACCAATTTCTAAAACTGAGCATGTTTGCAACAATTTTATGGTTAAACTCATTAATCAGAAATGAATTTGAATAAATTTTGAGTTTTGAATAAACCAAAATAAAGAAATTCACAAATGTTCTGCTGACCACTGAATCCCTTCCATGTAGGCTCCCGTCACCTCTTTGGATTATAACAGAGAAGACCACCACACTTTTCATTACCATCTATCCTCCAATGTGCAGTTGAAATTGATAGGCCCCATTCACTTCCATCCACATTATCCAGTCATTCTATCAGATTCTCCCGGAATCCCTGGGTTTACTGCACCCACATGGCTCTACTATGCCAATAACACCCCCAGCAATTAACCATTGACCACTCCTTTCTCCCCGTTGTACCTCAGCAAAGTAATGCATCCGCTCCAACTGTAAATCGGAGCACGCATATCTATTTCATCACCACCTCTGTCAAACTTCGTACTGCTGCTGGGCCAGATCCCCGCCGCAGTCCCAAATCCGCAACTGCCATAGGTCGGACAACACTGAACTTTGTCAAGGGTTGGCTCAACTAGAAATCTTTCACGTCATGCAAAAAATAATTGATCGTCTCTTGGTCACCAATCAGACTTGAGCCATCCTCATCTTGTAACACATACTACCTCGATCCGCCTTAAACAGAACCAACCCATTGAGGTTGTCTCAGACATGAATGCATCAGGGAGTCCCAGATGGTAATAATGTTTCCATCGGGTTTCGCTGGATCTTGCTGTCCTCCTGCTCCAAGACATCTTCCCTGCCCAGAATGCCCGTGTTTCATGTGCTCTGCTATCTCTCAGTCCTGCGAGTAATTTATACAGGTCTATAAATATTTACACTCATCTAGCGGATAGGAATATGAATGGAAATACTGAGAATTCAAAACTGGCAGCTTCGTTTTCATGATTAATTATTGGATTTTGTTTCGCTGAGTTTCTAAACCATTATTTTACCATTTTTCATTTTTCGGTTCATGAAACAGGAGCAACTAACGCTTGTATATATTTCTGGCAGGTACTGGCGAAACCCCTTTGCCCGTGATTCAATCCCCCCCGTACCTGACTGCAGTGGAAGGTACAAATGTGTCAATGTATTGCTCCACCCCGCTTTTCGATCGCAAAATATCGGTTAACGTGTCCTGGCGGAAAGATGGAGAGATCAAACCTTTGGATCCAACAGCAGACAAAAGGAAAATAATATTACCGTTCAAGCAAATATTTTCTGTGTTCCATCTGCTGAATGTGAGCTTCCGGGACTCCGGAATCTATTTTTGTCGCATCAGCGTCTTCGGCAGGAAAACTTCCAATGGGAATGGGACTAAGCTTATTGTACACGGTGAGTGTCACTGAGGAGGAATGAACAACGTTAAATTAGGCAGGTATACATCGATAATAGATAACAAGAGCAGCAAGGGTCTGCTTTCAGTTTGGTGCCGAAAGGAAGGCTGGTCTTTTTTTCAGTTCAATGAGACTTAAACCGAAATTGTCCTGGTGGATACCAGACTTGCTGTCCGCGGTCAATCAAAGCTAGCCAGGCGGTGTAATGTACTTAATCTTGTATTATATCGTATATTTATAATCAGATAACGTATCATAAATAATGCTCCACTTGATTTTGATAGCTACCGGAAATGAAATGCATTAGATTTGTCATGGAGTTCAAAGTGGAAAGATGTGTTTTTCTGTTAAAGAGATAAATGTCAGGTTTTCAAAATCGATTACCAAATAGGTGCAAGTGATCATAAACGGATACAGATACAGCACGGTGTGAGTAATGCAAAACGAGAGCAAATAATTATCCTGAGGAAGAGGAACAGGCATTAGGAAAACATTCCAATGCAAACTAAGGTAAAACGAATTATTAAATGCTGTCTCAGAAATGTCATGCTTTTTCTTAAATATTTACAACTGCTCACTTAACTTTAACTGAGAAGCATGGAGTATTCTGCTATCTCAGAAATGACGTGCTTCCTCACACTGTCGGATTGGAATCTTAAATACTAAGAAGTGCTCACTCAAAATTTCCCTGAGAAGCAGACAGCATTATTTGGATTGCTTCTACAGTAAACTTGAAATTAGAAATGTACTTAGCGCTGCTTCCAAGTATGATTTTGTGGAGAAGTTTACGTTTACTTCGAGATTAAATTCACTGATATATTTATTTTGGTTAATCCCCAATTTTGTTTGCAACTGTTGATAAATATATACATTCCTCATAGTTTGAGTCTCATCTTAAATCCTGATTTTAAGAAGTGGATAAAGTTTACTAAACACTTTACCTCGTTATGTTGATGCAACCAATCTCCCTACATTAAGTCTCAGTATGGAAATATATATGAAAGTGTTTTTTTTTCTGAATACTAAATAGGTCCTCGAGGCACTTGCTCAAGTCTGTGCACCAGCTTCAAATGTAACTGGCCTGTTTTGTAAAGCAACTCTGCCTTTGAAATGGGTAGTGGCATCATCCATACCAGATGTTGGCCTGGGATTGCAACAGGATTTTGTCAATTGAAAATGAGGTTTGGAGGCACGAAGCAAATGATCAATCAGGAAATGAATAAATGCAATCCTGAGAAGTACATGCAAAGATCGCATGTTGTTCAAATTCACATTGTGTGAAGAATGTGTGCTCCACTGGGAAACCAACATATTTCCCAAGGGATCTACATGAACTGGGTTAGACAAGGTTCCTCATGGTAGACTGGTTTGCAAGTTTAGATCACATGGAATGCAGGAGAATTAGCCATTTGGATACAGAACTGGCTCAAAGGTAGAAAACAGAGGGTGGTCATGGAGAGCTCTTGGAGTGGAGTCGCAAGGAGACAGGATAGTGAACAAGCTGTTGATATGTTTTCCTTCATTGGTCAGTGCATTGACTATAAGAGTTGGGAGGTTATATTGTGGCTGTACAGGACATTGGTAAGGTCACTTTTGAAATATTGTGTGCAGTTCTGGTCTCCCTCCTCTCAGAATGATGCCGGGATACTTGACGTAGTTCAGAAAAGCTTTACAAGGATGTCGTCAGGGAGTGGCTGAATAGTGTTGTTTTCCCCGGAGTGTTGGAGGCTGATGGGTGACCTTATCGAGATGTATAAAATCATAAGATGCATGGATAGGATAAATAGACAAGGTCTGTTCTCTGGGGTGGGAGAGTACACAACGTGAGGGGGAAACATTTTCATGGGACCTACGGGGCAACGTTTTCACGCAGAGAGTGGTACGTGTATGGAATGAGCTCCCAGAGGAAGTATTTAAAAATCATCTGGATGTGTACTTGAATAGGAAGGGTTTGAAGGGATATGGGCTAATTGCTGGTAAATGGGACTAGATTAGGTTAGGATATCTGATCGGCATGTACGAGTTGGACCGAAGGGTCTTTTCCCATGATGTACATCTCTATGAGTGTGTTTGAGTGCCAGTCGGGAACTAATGATTGTGAAGAAGATAGACCAAATAGTTTCAAGGACAAGTTCATTAGAAATAATCAACTGAAGGAGATAGGGTTTTTTTAATTCTCAGTAAAGGCAAAAAAAAGTGCAAATTCGTTTCGCATATAACTTTAACAGTCAAGGGATGCATTTTGTGAAAATCTCTAATTGTTGAACTTCTATTTGGAATTTAGCGATGACATTGTTAATAGATGACCTAGTTAGCTATCGTTTATAGATGAAGACTGTTTACAACTCCAGAGAAATATTTCCGAGAAAAATGCCTTTTCATTTATTTTACAAAACATTATCATCCTGGGGGTTGCCGAGGCCCTGAACTGGACTAACCATGTCAATACAATATCTACAAGAGCAGATGGAAGGCCAGGAAGCAACAATGTGTGATCCACCTCCTGACTCCCCAAATCCTATCCACCATTTATGAAGCACACGTCGACAATATGATCGAAGACGTCCCATTTGCCGGATTAAATGTAGCTGCAACAACACCCAACACGCTTGATAATGCATTCAGGCAATGCAGCCCATTTCGTTGGCACCACATGTATCACCATTCCCTGCATGACCGATGCTCTGTGACAATCCTGGATGCCGTTTTACATATGAACATGTCCGGTCACATCAGTGTGTGCCATCTCCAAGACGCAGTATAGGAATTCGCCCAATATTCGTCGACAGCACCTTCAAAACCCACAGCAGCAGATAGATGGCAACACGACCACATACAACTTCCCTTCCAAGCCTGTCACCACCCTGACTTGTAAATATAACACCATTCTATTATAGTGTCGCTGGATCGAAATCCTGAAACTCCTTCCTTTACAACATTACGGGTGCACATTGCACTTGCGCCTTGTTGTCCTTAGTGGAGACAGTGTTGCCTGGGTGAAGTGGCGCAACACGTTTTGCCTCCTTGACAGCGGTGAGATTACTTGAGCTCGCTTCCAACCAGTCTTGTGTCTTCCCCTGTTTGTTCTCAACGGCCTTGTGTGCAGTGCCATGGATAGTGTCCCTGAGAAAGTCTGCGGAGCATCTCATTGGACTTGGACTTGGGTTTGAGACTTTGATGGGACCAATTATAATTCAATACAAACTATGGATTGAGAATGTCTCGTGGAAAAAGTAAGTATTTAATAGATTCTGGATTGCCTGTGTCCGGTTGAACCAGTGATTGTTCAATGGACAACAGACTGAGGGTGTCTGATCGAACCGCTTTTTTTTAGTATGGACTCTGACTTTGTCTGATTTGACCACTGTTAATCCAATGCAGACTCTGAACTGTGTGTGTAGAGTATTTATCTCGTCCAACATATTCAGTGGCTGCCCATTCTGACATGGTTTTGTCCACTCTATTTATCTCCACGTTTTATCCGAATGCAAAGGAAGGGGAGGTTTAACAAATGTCCATCGATCCTAACTTTCAGAACTGAAACTTTAGTTGTTCGCATTAATAGGTTGATTAAAAAAAATTCCCTCCAAAATTCAAGAAATGCCTGTGCCTTTTAACAGGCTGTTCAGTCCACTGTCCAATTCACACACAACTTCCGATGTTGATTTATTGATTGTTATTGTGTTCCAGTGCCGCCAACCCCGCTGAAGATAACCCGCCAGTACTCGCCCTTCCTCGCTCTCCTCTGCACAACAGCTGGCTTCTTCCCGGGGCAGTTTGAACTCGTGTGGTATAAAAATCTCTCCGAAATCACGTCTGGCGTCAACATCAGGAAAATGCTGAACGAAGAGGGTTTATTTCACGTTTCCAGCGAGCTCAGTCTTCCGGAGAAGGGGTCAGTCTACACCTGCCAGATTTCTCACATCACACTCAGCGTCCCGGCAAACATCAGCGACAAAATTCCGAACCACGGTAAGGGTCACCGGTTTTCCCTTTTTGATATACAGAGGAACCTAATATCTGTCATCAATATTAAAAATACAAGAGTCCATTCCGTTCCCGGATGCTTGGCACTTCAGCCAACGTTAAAAACAGATTTGAAGTGTTACGAAGCCGTCAGTTCAAAATTTACCACAAACAGAAACCGGCCTGCACTGCATCTGCACTGTGTCCGGGAACCAGCATGTCTGTGGCCAGTTTCCTCGTCTGACGCGAGGTTTCATCCACAAAACTGATGATAAACACTTTCTTGCTCTCGCTCTCAGTCTGTCTTTCTCTCTCTCTTTCTCTCTCTCTCCAATTCACTCTTGGTCTTATTGGAAAAATCAAAGTTACTTTTCTCTCTATATTCACCTCCCACTTTCTTGTCCTCCTTATCTCCCGTTTCCAGCGAGCTCAGTCTTCCGGAGAGGGGGTCAGTCTACACCTGTCAGATTTCTCACATCGCACTCAGCGTCCCGGCAAATATCAGCTACACGGTTCCAAACCATGGTAAGGGCGATGGGTTTTCAGGATTGCTTTAATCACGATCTTTGTTATATCCTGGAACCCACGGCGGGATTTCTGTCTACACTAATCTTCAATATTAAAATTACAAGGGTCCGGTCCATTCCCGCATACTTGGGCCTCCAGCCGAAATCAAACTTGACGCCAATATTTTAAAGTATTGCTTAACCGTCAGCTCAAAATGACCACAAACTGCATTCAATCCGCGCCAGGTTCGGGGTTAGCAGATCCTGAAGAAGGGCTCCTGCCCGAAACGTCGATTCTCCTGCTCCTTGGATGCTGCTTGACCTGCTGCGCTTTTCCAGCAACAGGTTTTCAGCTGTTAGCAGATAATACCCAGTTCCCCTATCTGACACGCGGTTTCATCCCTAAAGATAATAACTCAGTCCTAAGCGAATATTTATCCTACCAATCCACACGACAGAATCAAATGATCTGCTCACTCTCACATTGCCTTTTGGGAAACCGTATGCAAAATGGTCACATTTATTACAGCGGCGAGCACACTTTGAGTCGTTCCTTGGCTTTAAAGGGGCCTGAACGGCGCTATGTAAATGCCAGCTTTCTCTTTTCCGTTGATTGCGTATTGTTACCATCGAGCACTGCATTAGAAATTAACGCGAGGATGAGAATTAGCTTTAGCTCCCGTTTAGCAGTGTCAGTGATCAGATCCAATAAAAGACCGAGGGTAGATTATTCTTGGGGTTCCTTGATACACACAATATTCAGTGAAAACTCCGCGGAACTCATGGAGAAAGGTTCTGAGCATTTTAATTCTGCCCCTCAGTTGTATTGAAGTAAACTCATAAGCGCACAGTCCTGTGTCTAACACACTGGTTGTACTCAGTTCCCTCTCGGTTGTTCTCACTCCCTTTAAAGACATACACACTAACATCCTGCGTCTCCTTTCCGTCTCTAATTGTTTCTCTATATTTCCTCATTGAATCTCTATCCTTCAGTTGGCCGATTCCACACCATTAACATCTTCCGTTTGATTTTGGGGATCGGAATGGTGGTGTTGGGGACCGCCTTACTGTGGATCATTTAAAGGTAAGGGGATCATTTGTTGCTTGCATCATTGTAACTAGATTAAAGGACTTTTTTTAATGCAGGAAACAAAATATATCATCCTTCATTAGTGACATTCGGTATCTGCACGGATGGATGCGCGAGACATTGGCTGACCCTTTACTTTCTTATCAATTCAGTACATACTGTAAGAAAAGAATGAACCCTATCACTGAATGCTGACGTGTCGTTCAGTGCTAACACCCACCTCGCACTCACTGTGTCACAGGACACCAGGTGAAGTCCTGACCAGGGAGCTTAAGATTTCACATAAACCTGTTGGACTGTAAGTCGGTGTCGTGCGACTTGTCCCCCCAATCCAACCGCCACCACCACATCACCACTGTCACCTGACACTTCAATTTCTCCTTGCTGTCTCTTACACATGCAGCACCCGTTTACAGTATCATCATTCAGACCGTGTTGCTATCGCAATCATTTCTCAGTCGTTGTTCATTGCATGGGGATCTCACACTCACTTATCCAGTAAACATCCCTTAATTAGAGCTGTGCCCAACAAGCAGCTCTCCCTCTCTCCCTCGCCTAACCACCATTCACCCACACGCACCTTAATCTTTCACTGCCTGCGTCTCGTACAGTGATATCTCTAATTATGAGCATCCACAGATTTTATTTTCGGTTTTTTAGTAGTTCAGGTGCACTGTGCATCGCAAATCTCACTTCGAGTTACTGCCCCTATCTCTAAACTATTTCATACTCACACCACGCTCTAACTCATATACCTATCTCTGTTACTCTTTCGCACATTACTCTCTTCTCATACACACATGCATAGCGATAGACACACGCACACAGTTTCTCTCCCTCTCTTACATAACGCGTACACTAGTCCCACATTCACTGTTATTTATGCAGCCAGTCTGGGATGTAAACAACACCATTGCTCTCTTCAGCAGAAAAGAAGCGAATCGGCCAACCGGTCATTGTTCTTTCATGTTGCGAAATTGTATCTGTTCAATAAAGCGTAAAAATATTCCTCGCATCGACATCCAAAGACAATTTCTAAGTGGAACAGCGATGATACAATTAAAAATTATGAACGTTTGAAAACATTGCATTGCCTGTTAAACCTAATACTTGTTCGTACATATCGGGTAAACTGCGGTGTATTTTCTGCATATTACCTTCGTTCTCGCTACTTTTCGGCAACTTGTTCAAATTACTGAGCAAGAGTTCCAATGTCAATAATACGTTAATAATATGTTTTTTTTTCCATGTCTGGTTGACATACATTATCTGTCTGGCTACCAGACCCAGTACTGGCACAGACCCCGCACTGTCACAGATCCAGTACTGATACAGACCCAGCACTGTCTCAGACGCAGTACTGATACAGACCCAGCACTGTCTCAGACGCAGTACTGATACAGACCCCGCACTGTCTCAGACCCAGTACTGATACAGACCCCGCACTGTCACAGATCGAGTACTGATACAGACCCAGCACTGTCTCAGACCCAGTACTGATACAGATGCTGCAGTGTCACATATCCAGTAGAGTGTTGAGATTCTGATCGCCGAGCTGGGAATTTGTGTTGCAGACGTTTCGTCCCCTGTCTAGGTGACATACTCAGTGCTTGGGAGCCTCCGGTGAAGCGCTTCTGTGATGTTTCCTCCGGCATTTATCGTGGTTTGAATCTGTCGCTTTCGGTTGTCAGTTGCTGTCCGTTGCAGTGGCCGGTTATATTGGGTCCAGGTCGATGTGTTTGTTGATAGAATCTGTGGGTGAGTGCCATGCCTCTAGGAATTCCCTGGCTGTTCTCTGTTTAGCTTGTCCTATAATAGTAGTGTTGTTCCAGTCGAACTCATGTTGCGTGTCATTTGCGTGTGTGGCTACTAAGGATAGCTGGTTGTGTCGTTTCGTGGCTAGTTGGTGTTCATGGATACGAATTGTTAGCTGTCTTCCTGTTTGTCCTGTGTAGTGTTTTGTGCAGTCCTTGCATGAGATTTTGTACTCTACGTTGTTTTGGCTCATGCTGGGTATGACAAACAGGAAGACAGCTAACGATCCGTACCCATGAACACCAACTAGCCACGAAACGACACAACCAGCTATCCTTAGTAGTCACACACGTGGATGACAATCAACATGAGGTCAACTGGGACAACACTACTATTATAGGACAAGCCAAACAGAAAACAGCCAGGGAATTCCTAGAGGCATGGTACTCACCCACTCTACCATCACAGATCCAGTTCCGCTACAGACCCTTCACTGTCACAGATCCAGTACTGGTACAGACTCCTAACTGTCACTGATCCAGTACTGGTACAGACCCTGCACTGTCGCAGACACAGTACTGGTACGGACTCCACACTGTCACAGACCCAATACTGGCACAGACCCTGTACTGGTACAGACACCACATTGTTGCAGACCCACTACTGGTACAGACTCCAGAATGTCACAGACCCAGTACTGGTCCAGACCCCGCACTGTCCCAGATGCACTACTGGTACAGACCCCACACTGTCACAGACCCAATACTAGTGTAGACCCCACACTGTCAAAGACCCAGTACTGGCACAGACCCGGCACTGTCGCAGACCCTGTACTGGTACTTACTCCACACTGTCGCGAACCCACTACTGGCACAGACTCCCCAGTGTCACAGACACAGTACTGGTACCGACAGCACTGACTCAGACCCAGTAGGAACGGATCCCTCACTATCACAGACCCAGTGCTGGTACAGGTCCTGCACTGCTGCAGACCCAGTACTGGTACAGACTCCACACTGTCGCAGACCCAGTACTGGTACAGACTCCATAATGTCACAGACCAAGTACTGGTACAGACTCGGCAGTGCGTCAGACCCAGTACTGGTCGAGTCCCCGCACTGTCATAGATCAAATACTGGTACAGGCTCCACACTGTCACAGACCCAGTACTTGTAATGACCCCATACTGTCACAGATGCAGTACCGGTACAGGCCCAACACTGTTGCAGACCCACTACTGGTACAGACACCACACTGTCACAAAACCAATACTCGTACAAACACCTCACTGTCACACACCCAGTACTGGTACAGACCCCTCACTGTCACAGACCCAGTACGAGTACAGACTCCACACTGTCAGAGACCCAGTATTGGGACAGACTCCACCATGTTACAGACACAGTACTGGTACAGACTCTGCACGGACTCAGACACAGTACTGGTACAAACCCTGCACTGTCACAAAAACAATACTAGTACAGACACCTCACTGTCACACACCAGTACTGGTACAGACACCTCACTGTCACAGACCCAGTACTGGCACAGACCCCTCACTGTCACAGACCCAGTAGGAGGACAGACTCCACACTGTCAGAGACCCAGTACTGGTACAGATACCGTACTGTCACAGATCCAGTTCTGCTACAGACTCTTCACTGTCACAGATCCAGTACTCGTCCAAACCTGCACTGTCACAGACCCAATACTGGTACTGATCCCGAACTGTCACTGGTCCAGTACTGATAGACCCTGCACTGTCACTGATCCAGTACTGGTACAAACCCCACACTGTCACAGACCCAGTGCTAGTACAGATCCCACACCGTCAGAGACCTGTACTGGTACATACACCACACTGTCACACACCCAGTACTGGTACAGGCTCCGCACTGTCACACACCTAGTACTGGTACAGACCCTGCACTATCACAGACCCAGTACTGGTACAGACCCTGCAGTGTCACAGACCCAATTCTGGTACAGACCCCTCACTCTCACACATCCAGTACGGGCACAGACACCGTACTGTCACAGACGCAGTACTGGTTCAGACCCCTAACTGTCACAGACCCAGTACTGGTACAGATCCCGCAGTGTCACAGACCCAGTACTGGTACAGACTCCACACTGTCAGAGACCCAATACTGGTACAGACTCCGCACTGTCACATATCCAGTACAGATACAGCCCCACACCGACACTGACCCAGTACTGGTACAGACCCTGCACTGTCACAGGCACAGTACTGGTACAGACTCCACACAGTCACAGGCCCAGTACTGGTACAGAATCCATATTGTCACATACCCGGTACAGTTACAGACCCCACACCGACACAGACCCAGTACTAGTACAGACCCAATACTGTCGCAGACCTACTACTGTTACAGACTCCACACTATCGCATACCAAGTACTGGTACAGGCTCCACACAGTCACAGAGCCAGCTCTGGTACAGACTCCACACTGTCACAGACCCAGTAAGAGTACAGACCCCGCACTGTCACAGACCCAGTACTGGTGCAGACTCCACACAGTCACAGACCCAGTACTGCTACAGACCCTCATTGACACAGACACAGTACTGGTACAGCCTCCACACTGTCACAGAGCCAGCTCTGGTACAGACTCCACACTGTCACAGACCCAGTAAGAGTACAGACCCTGCACTGTCGCAGAACCAGTACTGGTGCAGACACCACACTGTCACAGACCAAGTGCAGATACAGACCCCACACCAACAGACTCAGTACTGGCACAGACCCCTAACTGTCACAGACCCAGTACTGGTACAGAACCCGCACTGTCACAGACCCAGGACTGGTACAGACTCCACACTGTCAGAAACCCAGTAATTGTACAGACTCCACACTGACACATACCAGTATAGATACAGACCCCACACCGACACAGACCCAGTACTGGTACAGTCTCTATACTCTCACAGGCGCAGACCTGCTACCGATCCCGCACTGTCAGAGACCCAGTACTGGTACAGACTCCACACTCTCACATACCCAGTGCTGGTACAGACCCCTCACTGTCACAGACCCAGTACAGATACAGACCGCACACCGACACTGACCCAGTACTGGTACAGATCCCGCACTGTCATAGACGCAGTGCGGAATGGATCCCGCACTGTCAGAGACCCAGTACTGGTACAGACACCGTACTGTCACAGACGCAGCACTGGTGCAGACACCACACTGTCGCAGACACAGTATTGGTACAGACTCTGCACTGTCACAGACGCAGCACTGGTGCAGACACCACACTGTCGCAGACACAGTATTGGTACAGACTCTGCACTGTCAGACCCACTACTGCTACAGACTCCACAATGTCACAGACACCGTACTGGTACAATCTCTGCACTGCTGCAGACCCAGTAATGGTACAGACCCCGCACTGTCATAGACCAAATACCGGTACAGACCCTGCACTGTCACAAACCCAGTACTGGTACAGACCCCTCACTGCCACAGATCCGGTACTGGTGCAGACTCCACACTGTCACAGACCCAGTACTGGTACAGACACGTCACTGACACAGGCCCAGTACTGATGCAGACTCCACACTGTCACAGACCCAATACTGGCACAGACCCTGTACTGGTACAGACACCACATTGTTGCAGACCCACTACTGGTACAGACTCCAGAATGTCACAGACCCAGTACTGGTCCAGACCCCGCACTGTCCCAGATGCACTACTGGTACAGACCCCACACTGTCACAGACCCAATACTAGTGTAGACCCCACACTGTCAAAGACCCAGTACTGGCACAGACCCGGCACTGTCGCAGACCCTGTACTGGTACTTACTCCACACTGTCGCGAACCCACTACTGGCACAGACTCCCCAGTGTCACAGACACAGTACTGGTACCGACAGCACTGACTCAGACCCAGTAGGAACGGATCCCTCACTGTCACAGACCCAGTGCTGGTACAGGTCCTGCACTGCTGCAGACCCAGTACTGGTACAGACTCCACACTGTCGCAGACCCAGTACTGGTACAGACTCCACAATGTCACAGACCTAGTACTGGTACAGACTCGGCAGTGCGTCAGACCCAGTACTGGTCGAGTCCCCGCACTGTCATAGATCAAATACTGGTACAGGCTCCACACTGTCACAGACCCAGTACTTGTAATGACCCCATACTGTCACAGATGCAGTACCGGTACAGGCCCAACACTGTTGCAGACCCACTACTGGTACAGACACCACACTGTCACAAAACCAATACTCGTACAAACACCTCACTGTCACACACCCAGTACTGGTACAGACCCCTCACTGTCACAGACCCAGTACGAGTACAGACTCCACACTGTCAGAGACCCAGTATTGGGACAGACTCCACCATGTTACAGACACAGTACTGGTACAGACTCTGCACGGACTCAGACACAGTACTGGTACAAACCCTGCACTGTCACAAAAACAATACTAGTACAGACACCTCACTGTCACACACCAGTACTGGTACAGACACCTCACTGTCACAGACCCAGTACTGGTACAGACCCCTCACTGTCACAGACCCAGTAGGAGGACAGACTCCACACTGTCAGAGACCCAGTACTGGTACAGATACCGTACTGTCACAGATCCAGTTCTGCTACAGACTCTTCACTGTCACAGATCCAGTACTCGTCCAAACCTGCACTGTCACAGACCCAATACTGGTACTGATCCCGAACTGTCACTGGTCCAGTACTGATACAGACCCTGCACTGTCACTGATCCAGTACTGGTACAAACCCCACACTGTCACAGACCCAGTGCTAGTACAGATCCCACACCGTCAGAGACCTGTACTGGTACATACACCACACTGTCACACACCCAGTACTGGTACAGGCTCCGCACTGTCACACACCTAGTACTGGTACAGACCCTGCACTATCACAGACCCAGTACTGGTACAGACCCTGCAGTGTCACAGACCCAATTCTGGTACAGACCCCTCACTCTCACACATCCAGTACGGGCACAGACACCGTACTGTCACAGACGCAGTACTGGTTCAGACCCCTAACTGTCACAGACCCAGTACTGGTACAGATCCCGCAGTGTCACAGACCCAGTACTGGTACAGACTCCACACTGTCAGAGACCCAATACTGGTACAGACTCCGCACTGTCACATATCCAGTACAGATACAGCCCCACACCGACACTGACCCAGTACTGGTACAGACCCTGCACTGTCACAGGCACAGTACTGGTACAGACTCCACACAGTCACAGGCCCAGTACTGGTACAGAATCCATATTGTCACATACCCGGTACAGTTACAGACCCCACACCGACACAGACCCAGTACTAGTACAGACCCAATACTGTCGCAGACCTACTACTGTTACAGACTCCACACTATCGCATACCAAGTACTGGTACAGGCTCCACACAGTCACAGAGCCAGCTCTGGTACAGACTCCACACTGTCACAGACCCAGTAAGAGTACAGACCCCGCACTGTCACAGACCCAGTACTGGTGCAGACTCCACACAGTCACAGACCCAGTACTGCTACAGACCCTCATTGACACAGACACAGTACTGGTACAGCCTCCACACTGTCACAGAGCCAGCTCTGGTACAGACTCCACACTGTCACAGACCCAGTAAGAGTACAGACCCTGCACTGTCGCAGAACCAGTACTGGTGCAGACACCACACTGTCACAGACCAAGTGCAGATACAGACCCCACACCAACAGACTCAGTACTGGCACAGACCCCTAACTGTCACAGACCCAGTACTGGTACAGAACCCGCACTGTCACAGACCCAGGACTGGTACAGACTCCACACTGTCAGAAACCCAGTAATTGTACAGACTCCACACTGACACATACCAGTATAGATACAGACCCCACACCGACACAGACCCAGTACTGGTACAGTCTCTATACTCTCACAGGTGCAGACCTGCTACCGATCCCGCACTGTCAGAGACCCAGTACTGGTACAGACTCCACACTCTCACATACCCAGTGCTGGTACAGACCCCTCACTGTCACAGACCCAGTACAGATACAGACCGCACACCGACACTGACCCAGTACTGGTACAGATCCCGCACTGTCATAGACGCAGTGCGGAATGGATCCCGCACTGTCAGAGACCCAGTACTGGTACAGACACCGTACTGTCACAGACGCAGCACTGGTGCAGACACCACACTGTCGCAGACACAGTATTGGTACAGACTCTGCACTGTCACAGACGCAGCACTGGTGCAGACACCACACTGTCGCAGACACAGTATTGGTACAGACTCTGCACTGTCACAGACCCACTACTGCTACAGACTCCACAATGTCACAGACACCGTACTGGTACAATCTCTGCACTGCTGCAGACCCAGTAATGGTACAGACCCCGCACTGTCATAGACCAAATACCGGTACAGACCCTGCACTGTCACAAACCCAGTACTGGTACAGACCCCTCACTGCCACAGATCCGGTACTGGTGCAGACTCCACACTGTCACAGACCCAGTACTGGTACAGACACGTCACTGACACAGGCCCAGTACTGGTGCAGACTCCACACTGTCACTGATCCAGTACTGGTACAGACCCCTCACTGCCACAGATCCGGTACTGGTGCAGACTCCACACTGTCACAGACCTAGTACTGGTACAGACACGTCACTGACACAGGCCCAGTACTGGTGCAGACTCCACACTGTCACTGATCCAGTAGTTGTATAGGCTCCACACAGGCACAGTACTGGTACAGCCTCCACACTGTCACAGAGCCAGCACTGGTACAGACTCCACACTGTCACAAGCCCAGCACTGGTACAGACTCTGCACTGTCACAGAACCAGTACTGGTACCGACCCCTCACTGGCAGAGACACAGTACTGGTACAGACTCCATGTTGTCACATACCCAGTACAGTTACAGACCCCACACCGACACAGACCCAGTACTGGTACAGATCCAGCACTGTCGCAGGTCTACTACTGTTACAGACTCCACACTATCACATAACCAGTACTGGTACAGACTCCACACTGTCGCAGACGCACTACTGGTACAGAATCCACAATGTCACAGATCCAGTACTAGTACAGATCCGCACAATCACATACCCAATACTGGTACAGACCCGATACTGTCACTGATCCAGTACTGTCACAGACCCCGCACTGTCACAGACCCAGCATTGGTACAGACCCCACACTGTCACAGACCCAGTACTGGTACAGACCCTGCACTGTCACAGACTCAGTACTGGTGCAGACACCACACTGTCACAGACCAAGTGCAGATACAGACCCCACACCAAAAGACGCAGTACTGGTACAGACCCCTAACTGTCACAGACCCAGTACTGGTACAGACCCCGCAGTGTCACAGACCCAGTACTGGTACAGACCCCTCACTGTCACAGACCCAGGACTGGTACAGACTCCACACTGTCAGAAACCCAGTAATTGTACAGACTCCACACTGTCACATACCAGTATAGATACAGACCCCACACCGACACAGACCCAGTACTGGTACAGTCTCTATACTCTCACAGGCGCAGACCTGCTACCGATCCTGCACTGTCAGAGACCCAGTACTGGTACAGACCCAGCACTGTCGCAGACCCAGTACTGGTACAGGCTCCACACTCTCACATACCCAGTGATGGTACAGACCCCTCACTGTCACAGACCCAGTACAGATACAGACCGCACACCGACACTGACCCAGTACTGGTACAGACCCCACACTGTCATAGACGCAGTGCGGAACAGATCCCGCACTGTCAGAGACCCAGTACTGGTACAGACACCGTACTGTCACAGACGTAGCACTGGTGCAGACACCGCACTGTAGCAGACACAGTATTGGTACAGACTCCACACTGTCACAGGCCCAGTACTGGTACAGACTCCACACTGTTACAGGCCCAGTACTGGTACAGACTCTGCACCGTCACAGACCCAGTACTGGTACAGACACCACACTGTCACAGACCCAGTACTGGTACAAACCCCGCACTATCACAGATCCAGCACTGGTAATGACCCCGTACTGTCTGAAACCTCGCACTGGTACAGACCCTTCACTATCACAGATCCAGTTCTAGTACCGACCCCACACTGTCGGAGATCTAGTACTGGTACCACCACGCACTGTCATAGACCCTACACTGTCACAGACTCAGTAATGGTGCAGACACCATACTGTCACAGATGCAGTACTCGTACAGATTCCGCAGTGTCACAGACCCAGTACTGGTACAGACCCCTCACTGTCACAGACCCAGGACTGGTACACACTCCACACTGTCAGAGACCCAGTACTGGTACAGACTCTACACTGTCACATACCCAGTACAGATACAGTCCCCACACCGACACAGACCCAGTACTGGTACATTCTCTATACTCTCACAGATGCAGTCCTGCTACCGATCCCGCACTGTCAGAGACCCAGCACTGGTGCAGACCCCACTCTGTCACAGACCCAGTTCTGGTACAGACCCAGCACTGTCGCAGACCCAGTACTGGTACAGACTCCACACTGTTGCAGACCCAGTACAGATACAGACCTCACACCGACACTGACCCAGCACTGGTACAGACTCTGCACTGTCACAGACACAGTGCGGTACAGATCCCACACTGTCAGAGACCCAGTACTGCTACAGACACCGTACTGTCACAGACGCAGCATTGGTGCAGACACCACACTGACACAGACCCAGTACTGGTACAGACTCCACACTGGTAGAGACACAGTGCGGTACAGATCCCACACTGTCAGAGACCCAGTACTGCTACAGACACCGCACTGTCACAGATGCACTACTGGTACAGACCCCACACTGTCACAGACCCAGTACCATGCAGACCCCACACTCTCACAGACCCAGTACTGGTACAAACCCCGCACTATCACTGATCCAGTACTGCTACAGACCCTACCCTGTCACAGATCCAGTACTGGTACAGACCCCACACTGTCACAGACCCAGTACTGGTACAGACCCCACACTGTCAGAGACCCAGTACTGGTAATGACCCCATACTGTCAGAAACCCCGCACTGGTATAGACCCCTCACTGTTACAGACCCAGTTCTAGTACCGACCCCACACTCTCAGAGATCTAGTACTGGTACGGACCCCACGCTGTCACAGACCCTACACTGTCACAGACCCAGTACTGGGTACAGGCCCCCCACTCTGTCACAAACCCAGTACTAGTACAGATCCCGTACTGTCACTGACACATTACTGGTAGAGATAACATTTAAATAGTGGAATAGATGGAACTGGCTCATGATCCCATGTTAATTTCATTTCAAGTGCAGCTAAATGAAACTAATGTGCCAGTACCACATCTTATCAAGTATTCACATTCTGAGCAGTTGAAATTACCCAGATTTGGATTTCCAGTTTGGAGCATCTTATTCATCAGACATCACAGTGTGTGGTGACAACACAGAATTTTCTCTGAAGCCAGTTTGGTCCATTACAGAATCTTAACTTGTTGGTTACTGGTCAGTTATGAATGCATAAGCCAAAGAAAAATATTGTGCTTTGAGAATCGACCTGCAGAGCTAAAGGTTTAGTCTGTTCTTGTTTACAGTGTACCTCCAAATAGTTTGGATTACATTGCATGGCATGTTTCATATTATTGATTTCGAGAGTGTGTTGCTGGGAAAAGCACAGCAGGTCTGGCAGCATCTGAGGAGCAGGAGAATCGACGTTTCAGGCATAATCCCTTCACCACCATTCCTGATGAAGGTTTTCCTGCTCCTCGGATGCTGCCTGACCTACTGTGCTTTTCCAGCACCACATTCTTGATTCTGATCTACAGCCTTCACTTTCTCCTCCTTCATATTATTGGTGTACCAGATTTAAACTCTTCAGTAACCTTCACCCAGTCGATTATCCTATGAGTCCCATTCTTTCCTCCAAGTGTGATACCCTCAGCATGATACCATCGTCAGGAGATAGAATGTTTGTTGTGTCATATTATAGGCTTTTGTGCGGTTCCTTTTAAAGAAAACTGTCATTTTTTAAAATCTATTCTCCAAGTTTAAACAAATCGATCTGATGACTGCATATGTCATCCAGTCCGGTTTATATCTTATACAGCATTTCACTACACTTTTAATAAAGACTTAGTCTGCTAAGTGTCGTTGATGCTCTGTATTACTAAGTTATTTGCCCTGGGTCTTCTTCAGTTGTCATATCAATTCGTTGCTAGAAACTTAAGTATTTAGTTTCCTGATCCAAAAGGTCCTTCCTCATGCTGATTTATAAATAATCCTTTCATAGACCTTTCTATCTGGTAATGTGTTTCCATAAACTTTTGAGATGTAATCTAGCTAAACCAGTTGTCATATCCACTGACTTGGGCACTTTAACATAATTCATTGTATATTCCCTTTCTTCCCCATTCCTTGCTCCGAGTTTCCTATTCTTCACTAACAATTCCATAAAACACAGTCTCCTTTCACTGTTTATTGCTGTTCATTCCTTTTACATGCTCTAGGTGATGGGTACAAGTTCACGTTTAACAAAACCTGTGTGGTCTGAAAAAGCTTTTACATGATGCATTTCCTGTCTGGGATACTTCTATTCGGTTTTCTTTACTCTATTGCTCAGCGCTGAGCTTTGTGTGATTGCCATTTATTGATTTCAGATTAGCTGAGTGAGACCATAAGTTATGATTGCTAGTTTCAGTGATAAAGAAAAAAATCTTCTGCAATTAACTTCTAAATTATGTAGTCATACAGCATTGAGACAGACTCTGCAGTCTAAACCAAACTAAATTAGCCCCACCTGCCTGCTCCTGCAAACCGTTTGTATTCACGTGCTTATCAAAGTGTCTTTTAAACATTGTAACTGCGCCCACATCCATCACTTGCGCAGAAAGTTAATTCCACACACGAACCAGATTCTGTGTAAAAATGTTGTCCCCCACGTCTTTTTTTCAATCTCCCTCCTCTTACCTTAAAAATATACACCTTCCCCTTGTCTTAAAATCCTCTGTTCTAGGGAAAAATACCTACCATTAATCCTAAGAATATTCTTCATGGTTTTATGAATCTCTACGAGGTCACATCTCAATCCCAAATTCGTTCTCATTCCTGGTGCATCTACCTCCAAGGCCCACTAACCATATGCTGCAGTATGGCCCCAAATCTGCTATCCCTAATATTTCTACTATTAATGTTGAGTGGATAAAGATGGATAGGTTTTTGACTAGTAAGTGAATCAAAGGTTCTGGGGAGTAGACGAGAGAATAAGGTTGAGGAAAATATCTGCCATGATCAAATGGTGGGCAAGGTTGATGAACCGATTAGCCTAAATCCGTCCCTAAGGTCTTATGGTGCAGAATCCTACCCGCCTCTCAGATGCAACTGACTGTATTTAACCAAAAGAGAAAATGCTGGAAAATCTCAGCAGGTCTGACAGCATCTGTAAGGAGACAAAAGAGCTGATGTTTCGAGTCTGACCCTTTGTCAAAGCTTTTATGCTTTTATGACTGTATTTAACCTTGGACTAAAACCTGGTGACAACCAATCAGTATTAGAACATACAACATAGAAAAATACAGCGCAGTACAGACCCTTTGGCCCTCGATGTTGCGCCGACCCAAGCCCACCTAACCTACACTAGCCCACTATCCTCCATATGCCTATCCAATGCCCGTTTAAATACCCATAAAGAGGGAGAGTTCACCACTGCTGCTGGCAGGGCATTCTATGAACTCATGACTCGCTGAGTAAAGAATCTACCCCTAACATCTGTTCTATACCTACCTCCCTCAATTTAAAGCTATGCCCCCTCGTAATAGCTGACTCCATACGTGGAAAAAGGTTCTCATTGTCAATCCTATCTAACCCCTAATCATCTTGTACACCTCTATCAAGTCACCCCTAAACCTTCCTTTCTCCAATGAAAACATCCCCAAGTGCCTCAGCCTTTCCTCATACGATCTTCCTACCATGCCAGGCAACATCCTGGTAAACCTCCTCTGCACTCGTTCCAATGCCTCCACATCCTTCCTATAGTATGGCGACCAAAACTGCACACAATACTCCAGATAGGCCGCACCAGAGTCTTATACAACTGCATCATGACCTCAGGACTCCGGAACTCAATTCCTCTACCAATAAAGCCCAGTACACCATATGCCTCCTCACAGCACTATTTACCTGGGTGGCAACTTTCAGAGATCTGTGTACATGGACACCAAGATCC
>NW_026868512.1:0-40252 GCF_020745735.1 Hemiscyllium ocellatum | reverse complement strand
AACCAGAGGTCGTGAGTTCAAATCTCACTGGGGCCTCTCAGTCTTGTGGTATGACGCTGAGGAGCGCTGTGTTCTTCAAATTGCTCCTCGCCCGTTTGTCGCCCACCGGCTTCTTGGAAGCACGAGCGTCCACCGGCGGGGCGGGTGGCGCTCCTGTTGGACTCATAGCTGCTGCTTTTGGGAATTGATGTCTGAAACGCCTCTCATTTCTCGTCTCCGACCAGGTGAGCAGGTTTTCCTGCAACTTCTTTCTTCTGCAGGCAAAGAACGGGGCTGTGTGTGTTCACCGATTAAAGTTTGAGATCGCTGTGACCGATTAAAGTTTGAGATCGCTGACCTCAGTCACTCCAAGCGACCGAATGACCATTCCCAATCATGTCTCCCGGTGATTCTCAGCTATCACAGAAGCATAGAATCCCTCCAGTTTGGAAACAGGCCATTCCGCCCAACTAGCCGCTCAGTGGTTCGCACTGCTGCCTCACAGCACTAGGGACGCAGTCACGATTCCAGCTTTAGGGGACTGTCTGTGTCGTGTTTGCACATTCGCCCAGAGTCTGCGTGGGTTTGCTCCGGTTCGCTCCCACTGTCTAAAGACGTGCAAGTCGTGTGAATTGGCCATTCTAAATTGCCCCTAGTCGTAGGTACATTATTCAGAGAGAAACGGGTCTGGGTGGGTTGATGTGGACTTGTTGGGCTGAAGGGCCTGTTTCCACACTGTCGCCAATCTAATTTATTCTAATCTCGTCAACACCGACCTGCAGAGAGCAGTCTACCCAGACCCATTCCGCACACTGCATCGTTGTACATTGAATGCTGACTAATCCATCGA
Organism: Hemiscyllium ocellatum; assembly: GCF_020745735.1. Lineage (NCBI taxonomy): Eukaryota > Metazoa > Chordata > Chondrichthyes > Orectolobiformes > Hemiscylliidae > Hemiscyllium > Hemiscyllium ocellatum. The sequence goes on along the minus strand of NW_026868512.1, from coordinate 39,423 downwards.
GCCCGCACAATCACCGTACACAATGGGACAATGAAGCATGGCCAATCCCGCAGAAGCTGCACATCTCTGTAACCGGAGCAGCCGGAGCAAACCCACGCGCGCACGGGGAGAGAGAGTGTTCAAACTGTCCAGACGGTGACGCGAGGGCTGTTACCCAATCAGCCAAAGGTTCGCGGCGGCCGCTCGCCCGGCTCCATAGCTCAGCGGTTAGAGCGCTGGTCTCGTAAACCAGAGGGCGTGAGTTCAAATCTCACTGGGGCCTCATCGCATTTATCCTCTTTGCCAGGCCAGCCCGCAGTCAGTTTCAATGTTTGGTATGCGACTGACGAGTACCATGTTCGAATCGCTCAACGCCTGTTTATGGTCCAAGCGGCTTCTGAGGAAGGGCGAGTTTTCACCCCCAAACACCAGAGGTACGCGACGCGCTCCCGAATAACCCTGTTGGACTGAGAGCTGCTACTTTTGTCAAGTTGAGCTTTCCTGCAACTTCTGCTTTTGTCACTTACAGCGTTCAGTTGAAATCCAAAAACTTCTTTGTTCTGCAGGCAAAGAACGGGGCCGTGTGTGTTCACCGATTTCAGTTTGAGATCGCTGACCGATGATGTCTCCCGGTGATTCTCAGATATCACAGGAGCACAGAATCCCTCCAGTTTGGAAACAGTTTGGACTTGTTGGGCTGAAGGGCCTGTTTCCACACTGTCACCAATCTCATATATTCTTATCTCGTCAACACCGACCTGCAGAGAGCAATCTACCCAGGCCCATTCCGCGCACTGCATCATTCTACATTGAATGCTGACTAATCCACCGAGCCCGCACAATCACCGTACACAATGGGACAATGAAGCGTGGCCAATCCCGCAGAAGCTACACTTCTTTGTAAACGGAGCAGCCGGAGCAAACCCACGGGGAGAATGTTCAAACCGTTCAGACGGTGACGCGAGGGTCGATTGGAACCTGTGTCCCAAGCGTTCTGACTCAGCCAGTGTTAACCAGTCAGCCAAGTTCCGCTGAGCGACCTGGCGCCTGGCTCCATAGCTCAGCGGTTAGAGCACTGGTCTTGTAAACCAGAGGTCGTGAGTTCAAATCTCACTGGGGCCTCTCAGTCTTGTGGTATGACGCTGAGGAGCGCTGTGTTCTTCAAATTGCTCCTCGCCCGTTTGTCGTCCAACCGGCTTCTTGGAAGCACGAGCGTCCACCGGCGGGGCGGGTGGCGCTCCTGTTGGACTCATAGCTGCTGCTTTTGGGAATTGATGTCTGAAACGCCTCTCATTTCTCGTCTCCGACCAGGTGAGCAGGTTTTCCTGCAACTTCTTTCTTCTGCAGGCAAAGAACGGGGCTGTGTGTGTTCACCGATTAAAGTTTGAGATCGCTGAACCGATTAAAGTTTGAGATCGCTGACCTCAGTCACTCCAAGCGACCGAATGACCATTCCCAATCATGTCTCCCGGTGATTCTCAGCTATCACAGAAGCATAGAATCCCTCCAGTTTGGAAACAGGCCATTCCGCCCAACTAGCCGCTCAGTGGTTCGCACTGCTGCCTCACAGCACTAGGGACGCAGTCACGATTCCAGCTTTAGGGGACTGTCTGTGTCGTGTTTGCACATTCGCCCAGAGTCTGCGTGGGTTTGCTCCGGTTCGCTCCCACTGTCTAAAGACGTGCAAGTCGTGTGAATTGGCCATTCTAAATTGCCCCTAGTCGTAGGTACATTATTCAGAGAGAAACGGGTCTGGGTGGGTTGATGTGGACTTGTTGGGCTGAAGGGCCTGTTTCCACACTGTCGCCAATCTAATTTATTCTAATCTCGTCAACACCGACCTGCAGAGAGCAGTCTACCCAGACCCATTCCGCACACTGCATCGTTGTACATTGAATGCTGACTAATCCATCGAGCCCGCACAATCACCGTACACAATGGGACAATGAAGCGTGGCCAATCCCGCAGAAGCTGCACATCTCTGTAACCGGAGCAGCCGGAGCAAACCCACGCGCGCACGGGGAGAGAGAGTGTTCAAACTGTCCAGACGGTGACGCGAGGGCTGTTACCCAATCAGCCAAAGGTTCGCGGCGGCCGCTCGCCCGGCTCCATAGCTCAGCGGTTAGAGCGCTGGTCTCGTAAACCAGAGGGCGTGAGTTCAAATCTCACTGGGGCCTCATCGCATTTATCCTCTTTGCCAGGCCAGCCCGCAGTCAGTTTCAATGTTTGGTATGCGACTGACGAGTACCATGTTCGAATCGCTCAACGCCTGTTTATGGTCCAAGCGGCTTCTGAGGAAGGGCGAGTTTTCACCCCCAAACACCAGAGGTACGCGACGCGCTCCCGAATAACCCTGTTGGACTGAGAGCTGCTACTTTTGTCAAGTTGAGCTTTCCTGCAACTTCTGCTTTTGTCACTTACAGCGTTCAGTTGAAATCCAAAAACTTCTTTGTTCTGCAGGCAAAGAACGGGGCCGTGTGTGTTCACCGATTTCAGTTTGAGATCGCTGACCGATGATGTCTCCCGGTGATTCTCAGATATCACAGGAGCACAGAATCCCTCCAGTTTGGAAACAGTTTGGACTTGTTGGGCTGAAGGGCCTGTTTCCACACTGTCACCAATCTCATATATTCTTATCTCGTCAACACCGACCTGCAGAGAGCAATCTACCCAGGCCCATTCCGCGCACTGCATCATTCTACATTGAATGCTGACTAATCCACCGAGCCCGCACAATCACCGTACACAATGGGACAATGAAGCGTGGCCAATCCCGCAGAAGCTACACTTCTTTGTAAACGGAGCAGCCGGAGCAAACCCACGGGGAGAATGTTCAAACCGTTCAGACGGTGACGCGAGGGTCGATTGGAACCTGTGTCCCAAGCGTTCTGACTCAGCCAGTGTTAACCAGTCAGCCAAGTTCCGCTGAGCGACCTGGCGCCTGGCTCCATAGCTCAGCGGTTAGAGCACTGGTCTTGTAAACCAGAGGTCGTGAGTTCAAATCTCACTGGGGCCTCTCAGTCTTGTGGTATGACGCTGAGGAGCGCTGTGTTCTTCAAATTGCTCCTCGCCCGTTTGTCGTCCAACCGGCTTCTTGGAAGCACGAGCGTCCACCGGCGGGGCGGGTGGCGCTCCTGTTGGACTCATAGCTGCTGCTTTTGGGAATTGATGTCTGAAACGCCTCTCATTTCTCGTCTCCGACCAGGTGAGCAGGTTTTCCTGCAACTTCTTTCTTCTGCAGGCAAAGAACGGGGCTGTGTGTGTTCACCGATTAAAGTTTGAGATCGCTGAACCGATTAAAGTTTGAGATCGCTGACCTCAGTCACTCCAAGCGACCGAATGACCATTCCCAATCATGTCTCCCGGTGATTCTCAGCTATCACAGAAGCATAGAATCCCTCCAGTTTGGAAACAGGCCATTCCGCCCAACTAGCCGCTCAGTGGTTCGCACTGCTGCCTCACAGCACTAGGGACGCAGTCACGATTCCAGCTTTAGGGGACTGTCTGTGTCGTGTTTGCACATTCGCCCAGAGTCTGCGTGGGTTTGCTCCGGTTCGCTCCCACTGTCTAAAGACGTGCAAGTCGTGTGAATTGGCCATTCTAAATTGCCCCTAGTCGTAGGTACATTATTCAGAGAGAAACGGGTCTGGGTGGGTTGATGTGGACTTGTTGGGCTGAAGGGCCTGTTTCCACACTGTCGCCAATCTAATTTATTCTAATCTCGTCAACACCGACCTGCAGAGAGCAGTCTACCCAGACCCATTCCGCACACTGCATCGTTGTACATTGAATGCTGACTAATCCATCGAGCCCGCACAATCACCGTACACAATGGGACAATGAAGCATGGCCAATCCCGCAGAAGCTGCACATCTCTGTAACCGGAGCAGCCGGAGCAAACCCACGCGCGCACGGGGAGAGAGAGTGTTCAAACTGTCCAGACGGTGACGCGAGGGCTGTTACCCAATCAGCCAAAGGTTCGCGGCGGCCGCTCGCCCGGCTCCATAGCTCAGCGGTTAGAGCGCTGGTCTCGTAAACCAGAGGGCGTGAGTTCAAATCTCACTGGGGCCTCATCGCATTTATCCTCTTTGCCAGGCCAGCCCGCAGTCAGTTTCAATGTTTGGTATGCGACTGACGAGTACCATGTTCGAATCGCTCAACGCCTGTTTATGGTCCAAGCGGCTTCTGAGGAAGGGCGAGTTTTCACCCCCAAACACCAGAGGTACGCGACGCGCTCCCGAATAACCCTGTTGGACTGAGAGCTGCTACTTTTGTCAAGTTGAGCTTTCCTGCAACTTCTGCTTTTGTCACTTACAGCGTTCAGTTGAAATCCAAAAACTTCTTTGTTCTGCAGGCAAAGAACGGGGCCGTGTGTGTTCACCGATTTCAGTTTGAGATCGCTGACCGATGATGTCTCCCGGTGATTCTCAGATATCACAGGAGCACAGAATCCCTCCAGTTTGGAAACAGTTTGGACTTGTTGGGCTGAAGGGCCTGTTTCCACACTGTCACCAATCTCATATATTCTTATCTCGTCAACACCGACCTGCAGAGAGCAATCTACCCAGGCCCATTCCGCGCACTGCATCATTCTACATTGAATGCTGACTAATCCACCGAGCCCGCACAATCACCGTACACAATGGGACAATGAAGCGTGGCCAATCCCGCAGAAGCTACACTTCTTTGTAAACGGAGCAGCCGGAGCAAACCCACGGGGAGAATGTTCAAACCGTTCAGACGGTGACGCGAGGGTCGATTGGAACCTGTGTCCCAAGCGTTCTGACTCAGCCAGTGTTAACCAGTCAGCCAAGTTCCGCTGAGCGACCTGCGCCTGGCCATAGCTCAGCGGTTAGAGCACTGGTCTTGTAAACCAGAGATCGTGAGTTCAAATCTCACTGGGGCCTCTCAGTCTTGTGGTATGACGCTGAGGAGCGCTGTGTTCTTCAAATTGCTCCTCGCCCGTTTGTCGTCCAACCGGCTTCTTGGAAGCACGAGCGTCCACGGCGGGGCGGGGTGGCGCTCCTGTTGGACTCATAGCTGCTGCTTTTGGGAATTGATGTCTGAAACGCCTCTCATTTCTCGTCTCCGACCAGGTGAGCAGGTTTTCCTGCAACTTCTTTCTTCTGCAGGCAAAGAACGGGGCTGTGTGTGTTCACCGATTAAAGTTTGAGATCGCTGAACCGATTAAAGTTTGAGATCGCTGACCTCAGTCACTCCAAGCGACCGAATGACCATTCCCAATCATGTCTCCCGGTGATTCTCAGCTATCACAGAAGCATAGAATCCCTCCAGTTTGGAAACAGGCCATTCCGCCCAACTAGCCGCTCAGTGGTTCGCACTGCTGCCTCACAGCACTAGGGACGCAGTCACGATTCCAGCTTTAGGGGACTGTCTGTGTCGTGTTTGCACATTCGCCCAGAGTCTGCGTGGGTTTGCTCCGGTTCGCTCCCACTGTCTAAAGACGTGCAAGTCGTGTGAATTGGCCATTCTAAATTGCCCCTAGTCGTAGGTACATTATTCAGAGAGAAACGGGTCTGGGTGGGTTGATGTGGACTTGTTGGGCTGAAGGGCCTGTTTCCACACTGTCGCCAATCTAATTTATTCTAATCTCGTCAACACCGACCTGCAGAGAGCAGTCTACCCAGACCCATTCCGCACACTGCATCGTTGTACATTGAATGCTGACTAATCCATCGAGCCCGCACAATCACCGTACACAATGGGACAATGAAGCATGGCCAATCCCGCAGAAGCTGCACATCTCTGTAACCGGAGCAGCCGGAGCAAACCCACGCGCGCACGGGGAGAGAGAGTGTTCAAACTGTCCAGACGGTGACGCGAGGGCTGTTACCCAATCAGCCAAAGGTTCGCGGCGGCCGCTCGCCCGGCTCCATAGCTCAGCGGTTAGAGCGCTGGTCTCGTAAACCAGAGGGCGTGAGTTCAAATCTCACTGGGGCCTCATCGCATTTATCCTCTTTGCCAGGCCAGCCCGCAGTCAGTTTCAATGTTTGGTATGCGACTGACGAGTACCATGTTCGAATCGCTCAACGCCTGTTTATGGTCCAAGCGGCTTCTGAGGAAGGGCGAGTTTTCACCCCCAAACACCAGAGGTACGCGACGCGCTCCCGAATAACCCTGTTGGACTGAGAGCTGCTACTTTTGTCAAGTTGAGCTTTCCTGCAACTTCTGCTTTTGTCACTTACAGCGTTCAGTTGAAATCCAAAAACTTCTTTGTTCTGCAGGCAAAGAACGGGGCCGTGTGTGTTCACCGATTTCAGTTTGAGATCGCTGACCGATGATGTCTCCCGGTGATTCTCAGATATCACAGGAGCACAGAATCCCTCCAGTTTGGAAACAGTTTGGACTTGTTGGGCTGAAGGGCCTGTTTCCACACTGTCACCAATCTCATATATTCTTATCTCGTCAACACCGACCTGCAGAGAGCAATCTACCCAGGCCCATTCCGCGCACTGCATCATTCTACATTGAATGCTGACTAATCCACCGAGCCCGCACAATCACCGTACACAATGGGACAATGAAGCGTGGCCAATCCCGCAGAAGCTACACTTCTTTGTAAACGGAGCAGCCGGAGCAAACCCACGGGGAGAATGTTCAAACCGTTCAGACGGTGACGCGAGGGTCGATTGGAACCTGTGTCCCAAGCGTTCTGACTCAGCCAGTGTTAACCAGTCAGCCAAGTTCCGCTGAGCGACCTGGCGCCTGGCTCCATAGCTCAGCGGTTAGAGCACTGGTCTTGTAAACCAGAGATCGTGAGTTCAAATCTCACTGGGGCCTCTCAGTCTTGTGGTATGACGCTGAGGAGCGCTGTGTTCTTCAAATTGCTCCTCGCCCGTTTGTCGTCCAACCGGCTTCTTGGAAGCACGAGCGTCCACCGGCGGGGCGGGTGGCGCTCCTGTTGGACTCATAGCTGCTGCTTTTGGGAATTGATGTCTGAAACGCCTCTCATTTCTCGTCTCCGACCAGGTGAGCAGGTTTTCCTGCAACTTCTTTCTTCTGCAGGCAAAGAACGGGGCTGTGTGTGTTCACCGATTAAAGTTTGAGATCGCTGAACCGATTAAAGTTTGAGATCGCTGACCTCAGTCACTCCAAGCGACCGAATGACCATTCCCAATCATGTCTCCCGGTGATTCTCAGCTATCACAGAAGCATAGAATCCCTCCAGTTTGGAAACAGGCCATTCCGCCCAACTAGCCGCTCAGTGGTTCGCACTGCTGCCTCACAGCACTAGGGACGCAGTCACGATTCCAGCTTTAGGGGACTGTCTGTGTCGTGTTTGCACATTCGCCCAGAGTCTGCGTGGGTTTGCTCCGGTTCGCTCCCACTGTCTAAAGACGTGCAAGTCGTGTGAATTGGCCATTCTAAATTGCCCCTAGTCGTAGGTACATTATTCAGAGAGAAACGGGTCTGGGTGGGTTGATGTGGACTTGTTGGGCTGAAGGGCCTGTTTCCACACTGTCGCCAATCTAATTTATTCTAATCTCGTCAACACCGACCTGCAGAGAGCAGTCTACCCAGACCCATTCCGCACACTGCATCGTTGTACATTGAATGCTGACTAATCCATCGAGCCCGCACAATCACCGTACACAATGGGACAATGAAGCGTGGCCAATCCCGCAGAAGCTGCACATCTCTGTAACCGGAGCAGCCGGAGCAAACCCACGCGCGCACGGGGAGAGAGAGTGTTCAAACTGTCCAGACGGTGACGCGAGGGCTGTTACCCAATCAGCCAAAGGTTCGCGGCGGCCGCTCGCCCGGCTCCATAGCTCAGCGGTTAGAGCGCTGGTCTCGTAAACCAGAGGGCGTGAGTTCAAATCTCACTGGGGCCTCATCGCATTTATCCTCTTTGCCAGGCCAGCCCGCAGTCAGTTTCAATGTTTGGTATGCGACTGACGAGTACCATGTTCGAATCGCTCAACGCCTGTTTATGGTCCAAGCGGCTTCTGAGGAAGGGCGAGTTTTCACCCCCAAACACCAGAGGTACGCGACGCGCTCCCGAATAACCCTGTTGGACTGAGAGCTGCTACTTTTGTCAAGTTGAGCTTTCCTGCAACTTCTGCTTTTGTCACTTACAGCGTTCAGTTGAAATCCAAAAACTTCTTTGTTCTGCAGGCAAAGAACGGGGCCGTGTGTGTTCACCGATTTCAGTTTGAGATCGCTGACCGATGATGTCTCCCGGTGATTCTCAGATATCACAGGAGCACAGAATCCCTCCAGTTTGGAAACAGTTTGGACTTGTTGGGCTGAAGGGCCTGTTTCCACACTGTCACCAATCTCATATATTCTTATCTCGTCAACACCGACCTGCAGAGAGCAATCTACCCAGGCCCATTCCGCGCACTGCATCATTCTACATTGAATGCTGACTAATCCACCGAGCCCGCACAATCACCGTACACAATGGGACAATGAAGCGTGGCCAATCCCGCAGAAGCTACACTTCTTTGTAAACGGAGCAGCCGGAGCAAACCCACGGGGAGAATGTTCAAACCGTTCAGACGGTGACGCGAGGGTCGATTGGAACCTGTGTCCCAAGCGTTCTGACTCAGCCAGTGTTAACCAGTCAGCCAAGTTCCGCTGAGCGACCTGGCGCCTGGCTCCATAGCTCAGCGGTTAGAGCACTGGTCTTGTAAACCAGAGGTCGTGAGTTCAAATCTCACTGGGGCCTCTCAGTCTTGTGGTATGACGCTGAGGAGCGCTGTGTTCTTCAAATTGCTCCTCGCCCGTTTGTCGTCCAACCGGCTTCTTGGAAGCACGAGCGTCCACCGGCGGGGCGGGTGGCGCTCCTGTTGGACTCATAGCTGCTGCTTTTGGGAATTGATGTCTGAAACGCCTCTCATTTCTCGTCTCCGACCAGGTGAGCAGGTTTTCCTGCAACTTCTTTCTTCTGCAGGCAAAGAACGGGGCTGTGTGTGTTCACCGATTAAAGTTTGAGATCGCTGAACCGATTAAAGTTTGAGATCGCTGACCTCAGTCACTCCAAGCGACCGAATGACCATTCCCAATCATGTCTCCCGGTGATTCTCAGCTATCACAGAAGCATAGAATCCCTCCAGTTTGGAAACAGGCCATTCCGCCCAACTAGCCGCTCAGTGGTTCGCACTGCTGCCTCACAGCACTAGGGACGCAGTCACGATTCCAGCTTTAGGGGACTGTCTGTGTCGTGTTTGCACATTCGCCCAGAGTCTGCGTGGGTTTGCTCCGGTTCGCTCCCACTGTCTAAAGACGTGCAAGTCGTGTGAATTGGCCATTCTAAATTGCCCCTAGTCGTAGGTACATTATTCAGAGAGAAACGGGTCTGGGTGGGTTGATGTGGACTTGTTGGGCTGAAGGGCCTGTTTCCACACTGTCGCCAATCTAATTTATTCTAATCTCGTCAACACCGACCTGCAGAGAGCAGTCTACCCAGACCCATTCCGCACACTGCATCGTTGTACATTGAATGCTGACTAATCCATCGAGCCCGCACAATCACCGTACACAATGGGACAATGAAGCATGGCCAATCCCGCAGAAGCTGCACATCTCTGTAACCGGAGCAGCCGGAGCAAACCCACGCGCGCACGGGGAGAGAGAGTGTTCAAACTGTCCAGACGGTGACGCGAGGGCTGTTACCCAATCAGCCAAAGGTTCGCGGCGGCCGCTCGCCCGGCTCCATAGCTCAGCGGTTAGAGCGCTGGTCTCGTAAACCAGAGGGCGTGAGTTCAAATCTCACTGGGGCCTCATCGCATTTATCCTCTTTGCCAGGCCAGCCCGCAGTCAGTTTCAATGTTTGGTATGCGACTGACGAGTACCATGTTCGAATCGCTCAACGCCTGTTTATGGTCCAAGCGGCTTCTGAGGAAGGGCGAGTTTTCACCCCCAAACACCAGAGGTACGCGACGCGCTCCCGAATAACCCTGTTGGACTGAGAGCTGCTACTTTTGTCAAGTTGAGCTTTCCTGCAACTTCTGCTTTTGTCACTTACAGCGTTCAGTTGAAATCCAAAAACTTCTTTGTTCTGCAGGCAAAGAACGGGGCCGTGTGTGTTCACCGATTTCAGTTTGAGATCGCTGACCGATGATGTCTCCCGGTGATTCTCAGATATCACAGGAGCACAGAATCCCTCCAGTTTGGAAACAGTTTGGACTTGTTGGGCTGAAGGGCCTGTTTCCACACTGTCACCAATCTCATATATTCTTATCTCGTCAACACCGACCTGCAGAGAGCAATCTACCCAGGCCCATTCCGCGCACTGCATCATTCTACATTGAATGCTGACTAATCCACCGAGCCCGCACAATCACCGTACACAATGGGACAATGAAGCGTGGCCAATCCCGCAGAAGCTACACTTCTTTGTAAACGGAGCAGCCGGAGCAAACCCACGGGGAGAATGTTCAAACCGTTCAGACGGTGACGCGAGGGTCGATTGGAACCTGTGTCCCAAGCGTTCTGACTCAGCCAGTGTTAACCAGTCAGCCAAGTTCCGCTGAGCGACCTGGCGCCTGGCTCCATAGCTCAGCGGTTAGAGCACTGGTCTTGTAAACCAGAGGTCGTGAGTTCAAATCTCACTGGGGCCTCTCAGTCTTGTGGTATGACGCTGAGGAGCGCTGTGTTCTTCAAATTGCTCCTCGCCCGTTTGTCGTCCAACCGGCTTCTTGGAAGCACGAGCGTCCACCGGCGGGGCGGGTGGCGCTCCTGTTGGACTCATAGCTGCTGCTTTTGGGAATTGATGTCTGAAACGCCTCTCATTTCTCGTCTCCGACCAGGTGAGCAGGTTTTCCTGCAACTTCTTTCTTCTGCAGGCAAAGAACGGGGCTGTGTGTGTTCACCGATTAAAGTTTGAGATCGCTGAACCGATTAAAGTTTGAGATCGCTGACCTCAGTCACTCCAAGCGACCGAATGACCATTCCCAATCATGTCTCCCGGTGATTCTCAGCTATCACAGAAGCATAGAATCCCTCCAGTTTGGAAACAGGCCATTCCGCCCAACTAGCCGCTCAGTGGTTCGCACTGCTGCCTCACAGCACTAGGGACGCAGTCACGATTCCAGCTTTAGGGGACTGTCTGTGTCGTGTTTGCACATTCGCCCAGAGTCTGCGTGGGTTTGCTCCGGTTCGCTCCCACTGTCTAAAGACGTGCAAGTCGTGTGAATTGGCCATTCTAAATTGCCCCTAGTCGTAGGTACATTATTCAGAGAGAAACGGGTCTGGGTGGGTTGATGTGGACTTGTTGGGCTGAAGGGCCTGTTTCCACACTGTCGCCAATCTAATTTATTCTAATCTCGTCAACACCGACCTGCAGAGAGCAGTCTACCCAGACCCATTCCGCACACTGCATCGTTGTACATTGAATGCTGACTAATCCATCGAGCCCGCACAATCACCGTACACAATGGGACAATGAAGCATGGCCAATCCCGCAGAAGCTGCACATCTCTGTAACCGGAGCAGCCGGAGCAAACCCACGCGCGCACGGGGAGAGAGAGTGTTCAAACTGTCCAGACGGTGACGCGAGGGCTGTTACCCAATCAGCCAAAGGTTCGCGGCGGCCGCTCGCCCGGCTCCATAGCTCAGCGGTTAGAGCGCTGGTCTCGTAAACCAGAGGGCGTGAGTTCAAATCTCACTGGGGCCTCATCGCATTTATCCTCTTTGCCAGGCCAGCCCGCAGTCAGTTTCAATGTTTGGTATGCGACTGACGAGTACCATGTTCGAATCGCTCAACGCCTGTTTATGGTCCAAGCGGCTTCTGAGGAAGGGCGAGTTTTCACCCCCAAACACCAGAGGTACGCGACGCGCTCCCGAATAACCCTGTTGGACTGAGAGCTGCTACTTTTGTCAAGTTGAGCTTTCCTGCAACTTCTGCTTTTGTCACTTACAGCGTTCAGTTGAAATCCAAAAACTTCTTTGTTCTGCAGGCAAAGAACGGGGCCGTGTGTGTTCACCGATTTCAGTTTGAGATCGCTGACCGATGATGTCTCCCGGTGATTCTCAGATATCACAGGAGCACAGAATCCCTCCAGTTTGGAAACAGTTTGGACTTGTTGGGCTGAAGGGCCTGTTTCCACACTGTCACCAATCTCATATATTCTTATCTCGTCAACACCGACCTGCAGAGAGCAATCTACCCAGGCCCATTCCGCGCACTGCATCATTCTACATTGAATGCTGACTAATCCACCGAGCCCGCACAATCACCGTACACAATGGGACAATGAAGCGTGGCCAATCCCGCAGAAGCTACACTTCTTTGTAAACGGAGCAGCCGGAGCAAACCCACGGGGAGAATGTTCAAACCGTTCAGACGGTGACGCGAGGGTCGATTGGAACCTGTGTCCCAAGCGTTCTGACTCAGCCAGTGTTAACCAGTCAGCCAAGTTCCGCTGAGCGACCTGGCGCCTGGCTCCATAGCTCAGCGGTTAGAGCACTGGTCTTGTAAACCAGAGATCGTGAGTTCAAATCTCACTGGGGCCTCTCAGTCTTGTGGTATGACGCTGAGGAGCGCTGTGTTCTTCAAATTGCTCCTCGCCCGTTTGTCGTCCAACCGGCTTCTTGGAAGCACGAGCGTCCACCGGCGGGGCGGGTGGCGCTCCTGTTGGACTCATAGCTGCTGCTTTTGGGAATTGATGTCTGAAACGCCTCTCATTTCTCGTCTCCGACCAGGTGAGCAGGTTTTCCTGCAACTTCTTTCTTCTGCAGGCAAAGAACGGGGCTGTGTGTGTTCACCGATTAAAGTTTGAGATCGCTGAACCGATTAAAGTTTGAGATCGCTGACCTCAGTCACTCCAAGCGACCGAATGACCATTCCCAATCATGTCTCCCGGTGATTCTCAGCTATCACAGAAGCATAGAATCCCTCCAGTTTGGAAACAGGCCATTCCGCCCAACTAGCCGCTCAGTGGTTCGCACTGCTGCCTCACAGCACTAGGGACGCAGTCACGATTCCAGCTTTAGGGGACTGTCTGTGTCGTGTTTGCACATTCGCCCAGAGTCTGCGTGGGTTTGCTCCGGTTCGCTCCCACTGTCTAAAGACGTGCAAGTCGTGTGAATTGGCCATTCTAAATTGCCCCTAGTCGTAGGTACATTATTCAGAGAGAAACGGGTCTGGGTGGGTTGATGTGGACTTGTTGGGCTGAAGGGCCTGTTTCCACACTGTCGCCAATCTAATTTATTCTAATCTCGTCAACACCGACCTGCAGAGAGCAGTCTACCCAGACCCATTCCGCACACTGCATCGTTGTACATTGAATGCTGACTAATCCATCGAGCCCGCACAATCACCGTACACAATGGGACAATGAAGCATGGCCAATCCCGCAGAAGCTGCACATCTCTGTAACCGGAGCAGCCGGAGCAAACCCACGCGCGCACGGGGAGAGAGAGTGTTCAAACTGTCCAGACGGTGACGCGAGGGCTGTTACCCAATCAGCCAAAGGTTCGCGGCGGCCGCTCGCCCGGCTCCATAGCTCAGCGGTTAGAGCGCTGGTCTCGTAAACCAGAGGGCGTGAGTTCAAATCTCACTGGGGCCTCATCGCATTTATCCTCTTTGCCAGGCCAGCCCGCAGTCAGTTTCAATGTTTGGTATGCGACTGACGAGTACCATGTTCGAATCGCTCAACGCCTGTTTATGGTCCAAGCGGCTTCTGAGGAAGGGCGAGTTTTCACCCCCAAACACCAGAGGTACGCGACGCGCTCCCGAATAACCCTGTTGGACTGAGAGCTGCTACTTTTGTCAAGTTGAGCTTTCCTGCAACTTCTGCTTTTGTCACTTACAGCGTTCAGTTGAAATCCAAAAACTTCTTTGTTCTGCAGGCAAAGAACGGGGCCGTGTGTGTTCACCGATTTCAGTTTGAGATCGCTGACCGATGATGTCTCCCGGTGATTCTCAGATATCACAGGAGCACAGAATCCCTCCAGTTTGGAAACAGTTTGGACTTGTTGGGCTGAAGGGCCTGTTTCCACACTGTCACCAATCTCATATATTCTTATCTCGTCAACACCGACCTGCAGAGAGCAATCTACCCAGGCCCATTCCGCGCACTGCATCATTCTACATTGAATGCTGACTAATCCACCGAGCCCGCACAATCACCGTACACAATGGGACAATGAAGCGTGGCCAATCCCGCAGAAGCTACACTTCTTTGTAAACGGAGCAGCCGGAGCAAACCCACGGGGAGAATGTTCAAACCGTTCAGACGGTGACGCGAGGGTCGATTGGAACCTGTGTCCCAAGCGTTCTGACTCAGCCAGTGTTAACCAGTCAGCCAAGTTCCGCTGAGCGACCTGGCGCCTGGCTCCATAGCTCAGCGGTTAGAGCACTGGTCTTGTAAACCAGAGGTCGTGAGTTCAAATCTCACTGGGGCCTCTCAGTCTTGTGGTATGACGCTGAGGAGCGCTGTGTTCTTCAAATTGCTCCTCGCCCGTTTGTCGTCCAACCGGCTTCTTGGAAGCACGAGCGTCCACCGGCGGGGCGGGTGGCGCTCCTGTTGGACTCATAGCTGCTGCTTTTGGGAATTGATGTCTGAAACGCCTCTCATTTCTCGTCTCCGACCAGGTGAGCAGGTTTTCCTGCAACTTCTTTCTTCTGCAGGCAAAGAACGGGGCTGTGTGTGTTCACCGATTAAAGTTTGAGATCGCTGAACCGATTAAAGTTTGAGATCGCTGACCTCAGTCACTCCAAGCGACCGAATGACCATTCCCAATCATGTCTCCCGGTGATTCTCAGCTATCACAGAAGCATAGAATCCCTCCAGTTTGGAAACAGGCCATTCCGCCCAACTAGCCGCTCAGTGGTTCGCACTGCTGCCTCACAGCACTAGGGACGCAGTCACGATTCCAGCTTTAGGGGACTGTCTGTGTCGTGTTTGCACATTCGCCCAGAGTCTGCGTGGGTTTGCTCCGGTTCGCTCCCACTGTCTAAAGACGTGCAAGTCGTGTGAATTGGCCATTCTAAATTGCCCCTAGTCGTAGGTACATTATTCAGAGAGAAACGGGTCTGGGTGGGTTGATGTGGACTTGTTGGGCTGAAGGGCCTGTTTCCACACTGTCGCCAATCTAATTTATTCTAATCTCGTCAACACCGACCTGCAGAGAGCAGTCTACCCAGACCCATTCCGCACACTGCATCGTTGTACATTGAATGCTGACTAATCCATCGAGCCCGCACAATCACCGTACACAATGGGACAATGAAGCATGGCCAATCCCGCAGAAGCTGCACATCTCTGTAACCGGAGCAGCCGGAGCAAACCCACGCGCGCACGGGGAGAGAGAGTGTTCAAACTGTCCAGACGGTGACGCGAGGGCTGTTACCCAATCAGCCAAAGGTTCGCGGCGGCCGCTCGCCCGGCTCCATAGCTCAGCGGTTAGAGCGCTGGTCTCGTAAACCAGAGGGCGTGAGTTCAAATCTCACTGGGGCCTCATCGCATTTATCCTCTTTGCCAGGCCAGCCCGCAGTCAGTTTCAATGTTTGGTATGCGACTGACGAGTACCATGTTCGAATCGCTCAACGCCTGTTTATGGTCCAAGCGGCTTCTGAGGAAGGGCGAGTTTTCACCCCCAAACACCAGAGGTACGCGACGCGCTCCCGAATAACCCTGTTGGACTGAGAGCTGCTACTTTTGTCAAGTTGAGCTTTCCTGCAACTTCTGCTTTTGTCACTTACAGCGTTCAGTTGAAATCCAAAAACTTCTTTGTTCTGCAGGCAAAGAACGGGGCCGTGTGTGTTCACCGATTTCAGTTTGAGATCGCTGACCGATGATGTCTCCCGGTGATTCTCAGATATCACAGGAGCACAGAATCCCTCCAGTTTGGAAACAGTTTGGACTTGTTGGGCTGAAGGGCCTGTTTCCACACTGTCACCAATCTCATATATTCTTATCTCGTCAACACCGACCTGCAGAGAGCAATCTACCCAGGCCCATTCCGCGCACTGCATCATTCTACATTGAATGCTGACTAATCCACCGAGCCCGCACAATCACCGTACACAATGGGACAATGAAGCGTGGCCAATCCCGCAGAAGCTACACTTCTTTGTAAACGGAGCAGCCGGAGCAAACCCACGGGGAGAATGTTCAAACCGTTCAGACGGTGACGCGAGGGTCGATTGGAACCTGTGTCCCAAGCGTTCTGACTCAGCCAGTGTTAACCAGTCAGCCAAGTTCCGCTGAGCGACCTGGCGCCTGGCTCCATAGCTCAGCGGTTAGAGCACTGGTCTTGTAAACCAGAGGTCGTGAGTTCAAATCTCACTGGGGCCTCTCAGTCTTGTGGTATGACGCTGAGGAGCGCTGTGTTCTTCAAATTGCTCCTCGCCCGTTTGTCGTCCAACCGGCTTCTTGGAAGCACGAGCGTCCACCGGCGGGGCGGGTGGCGCTCCTGTTGGACTCATAGCTGCTGCTTTTGGGAATTGATGTCTGAAACGCCTCTCATTTCTCGTCTCCGACCAGGTGAGCAGGTTTTCCTGCAACTTCTTTCTTCTGCAGGCAAAGAACGGGGCTGTGTGTGTTCACCGATTAAAGTTTGAGATCGCTGAACCGATTAAAGTTTGAGATCGCTGACCTCAGTCACTCCAAGCGACCGAATGACCATTCCCAATCATGTCTCCCGGTGATTCTCAGCTATCACAGAAGCATAGAATCCCTCCAGTTTGGAAACAGGCCATTCCGCCCAACTAGCCGCTCAGTGGTTCGCACTGCTGCCTCACAGCACTAGGGACGCAGTCACGATTCCAGCTTTAGGGGACTGTCTGTGTCGTGTTTGCACATTCGCCCAGAGTCTGCGTGGGTTTGCTCCGGTTCGCTCCCACTGTCTAAAGACGTGCAAGTCGTGTGAATTGGCCATTCTAAATTGCCCCTAGTCGTAGGTACATTATTCAGAGAGAAACGGGTCTGGGTGGGTTGATGTGGACTTGTTGGGCTGAAGGGCCTGTTTCCACACTGTCGCCAATCTAATTTATTCTAATCTCGTCAACACCGACCTGCAGAGAGCAGTCTACCCAGACCCATTCCGCACACTGCATCGTTGTACATTGAATGCTGACTAATCCATCGAGCCCGCACAATCACCGTACACAATGGGACAATGAAGCATGGCCAATCCCGCAGAAGCTGCACATCTCTGTAACCGGAGCAGCCGGAGCAAACCCACGCGCGCACGGGGAGAGAGAGTGTTCAAACTGTCCAGACGGTGACGCGAGGGCTGTTACCCAATCAGCCAAAGGTTCGCGGCGGCCGCTCGCCCGGCTCCATAGCTCAGCGGTTAGAGCGCTGGTCTCGTAAACCAGAGGGCGTGAGTTCAAATCTCACTGGGGCCTCATCGCATTTATCCTCTTTGCCAGGCCAGCCCGCAGTCAGTTTCAATGTTTGGTATGCGACTGACGAGTACCATGTTCGAATCGCTCAACGCCTGTTTATGGTCCAAGCGGCTTCTGAGGAAGGGCGAGTTTTCACCCCCAAACACCAGAGGTACGCGACGCGCTCCCGAATAACCCTGTTGGACTGAGAGCTGCTACTTTTGTCAAGTTGAGCTTTCCTGCAACTTCTGCTTTTGTCACTTACAGCGTTCAGTTGAAATCCAAAAACTTCTTTGTTCTGCAGGCAAAGAACGGGGCCGTGTGTGTTCACCGATTTCAGTTTGAGATCGCTGACCGATGATGTCTCCCGGTGATTCTCAGATATCACAGGAGCACAGAATCCCTCCAGTTTGGAAACAGTTTGGACTTGTTGGGCTGAAGGGCCTGTTTCCACACTGTCACCAATCTCATATATTCTTATCTCGTCAACACCGACCTGCAGAGAGCAATCTACCCAGGCCCATTCCGCGCACTGCATCATTCTACATTGAATGCTGACTAATCCACCGAGCCCGCACAATCACCGTACACAATGGGACAATGAAGCGTGGCCAATCCCGCAGAAGCTACACTTCTTTGTAAACGGAGCAGCCGGAGCAAACCCACGGGGAGAATGTTCAAACCGTTCAGACGGTGACGCGAGGGTCGATTGGAACCTGTGTCCCAAGCGTTCTGACTCAGCCAGTGTTAACCAGTCAGCCAAGTTCCGCTGAGCGACCTGGCGCCTGGCTCCATAGCTCAGCGGTTAGAGCACTGGTCTTGTAAACCAGAGGTCGTGAGTTCAAATCTCACTGGGGCCTCTCAGTCTTGTGGTATGACGCTGAGGAGCGCTGTGTTCTTCAAATTGCTCCTCGCCCGTTTGTCGTCCAACCGGCTTCTTGGAAGCACGAGCGTCCACCGGCGGGGCGGGTGGCGCTCCTGTTGGACTCATAGCTGCTGCTTTTGGGAATTGATGTCTGAAACGCCTCTCATTTCTCGTCTCCGACCAGGTGAGCAGGTTTTCCTGCAACTTCTTTCTTCTGCAGGCAAAGAACGGGGCTGTGTGTGTTCACCGATTAAAGTTTGAGATCGCTGAACCGATTAAAGTTTGAGATCGCTGACCTCAGTCACTCCAAGCGACCGAATGACCATTCCCAATCATGTCTCCCGGTGATTCTCAGCTATCACAGAAGCATAGAATCCCTCCAGTTTGGAAACAGGCCATTCCGCCCAACTAGCCGCTCAGTGGTTCGCACTGCTGCCTCACAGCACTAGGGACGCAGTCACGATTCCAGCTTTAGGGGACTGTCTGTGTCGTGTTTGCACATTCGCCCAGAGTCTGCGTGGGTTTGCTCCGGTTCGCTCCCACTGTCTAAAGACGTGCAAGTCGTGTGAATTGGCCATTCTAAATTGCCCCTAGTCGTAGGTACATTATTCAGAGAGAAACGGGTCTGGGTGGGTTGATGTGGACTTGTTGGGCTGAAGGGCCTGTTTCCACACTGTCGCCAATCTAATTTATTCTAATCTCGTCAACACCGACCTGCAGAGAGCAGTCTACCCAGACCCATTCCGCACACTGCATCGTTGTACATTGAATGCTGACTAATCCATCGAGCCCGCACAATCACCGTACACAATGGGACAATGAAGCATGGCCAATCCCGCAGAAGCTGCACATCTCTGTAACCGGAGCAGCCGGAGCAAACCCACGCGCGCACGGGGAGAGAGAGTGTTCAAACTGTCCAGACGGTGACGCGAGGGCTGTTACCCAATCAGCCAAAGGTTCGCGGCGGCCGCTCGCCCGGCTCCATAGCTCAGCGGTTAGAGCGCTGGTCTCGTAAACCAGAGGGCGTGAGTTCAAATCTCACTGGGGCCTCATCGCATTTATCCTCTTTGCCAGGCCAGCCCGCAGTCAGTTTCAATGTTTGGTATGCGACTGACGAGTACCATGTTCGAATCGCTCAACGCCTGTTTATGGTCCAAGCGGCTTCTGAGGAAGGGCGAGTTTTCACCCCCAAACACCAGAGGTACGCGACGCGCTCCCGAATAACCCTGTTGGACTGAGAGCTGCTACTTTTGTCAAGTTGAGCTTTCCTGCAACTTCTGCTTTTGTCACTTACAGCGTTCAGTTGAAATCCAAAAACTTCTTTGTTCTGCAGGCAAAGAACGGGGCCGTGTGTGTTCACCGATTTCAGTTTGAGATCGCTGACCGATGATGTCTCCCGGTGATTCTCAGATATCACAGGAGCACAGAATCCCTCCAGTTTGGAAACAGTTTGGACTTGTTGGGCTGAAGGGCCTGTTTCCACACTGTCACCAATCTCATATATTCTTATCTCGTCAACACCGACCTGCAGAGAGCAATCTACCCAGGCCCATTCCGCGCACTGCATCATTCTACATTGAATGCTGACTAATCCACCGAGCCCGCACAATCACCGTACACAATGGGACAATGAAGCGTGGCCAATCCCGCAGAAGCTACACTTCTTTGTAAACGGAGCAGCCGGAGCAAACCCACGGGGAGAATGTTCAAACCGTTCAGACGGTGACGCGAGGGTCGATTGGAACCTGTGTCCCAAGCGTTCTGACTCAGCCAGTGTTAACCAGTCAGCCAAGTTCCGCTGAGCGACCTGGCGCCTGGCTCCATAGCTCAGCGGTTAGAGCACTGGTCTTGTAAACCAGAGGTCGTGAGTTCAAATCTCACTGGGGCCTCTCAGTCTTGTGGTATGACGCTGAGGAGCGCTGTGTTCTTCAAATTGCTCCTCGCCCGTTTGTCGTCCAACCGGCTTCTTGGAAGCACGAGCGTCCACCGGCGGGGCGGGTGGCGCTCCTGTTGGACTCATAGCTGCTGCTTTTGGGAATTGATGTCTGAAACGCCTCTCATTTCTCGTCTCCGACCAGGTGAGCAGGTTTTCCTGCAACTTCTTTCTTCTGCAGGCAAAGAACGGGGCTGTGTGTGTTCACCGATTAAAGTTTGAGATCGCTGACCTCAGTCACTCCAAGCGACCGAATGACCATTCCCAATCATGTCTCCCGGTGATTCTCAGCTATCACAGAAGCATAGAATCCCTCCAGTTTGGAAACAGGCCATTCCGCCCAACTAGCCGCTCAGTGGTTCGCACTGCTGCCTCACAGCACTAGGGACGCAGTCACGATTCCAGCTTTAGGGGACTGTCTGTGTCGTGTTTGCACATTCGCCCAGAGTCTGCGTGGGTTTGCTCCGGTTCGCTCCCACTGTCTAAAGACGTGCAAGTCGTGTGAATTGGCCATTCTAAATTGCCCCTAGTCGTAGGTACATTATTCAGAGAGAAACGGGTCTGGGTGGGTTGATGTGGACTTGTTGGGCTGAAGGGCCTGTTTCCACACTGTCGCCAATCTAATTTATTCTAATCTCGTCAACACCGACCTGCAGAGAGCAGTCTACCCAGACCCATTCCGCACACTGCATCGTTGTACATTGAATGCTGACTAATCCATCGAGCCCGCACAATCACCGTACACAATGGGACAATGAAGCATGGCCAATCCCGCAGAAGCTGCACATCTCTGTAACCGGAGCAGCCGGAGCAAACCCACGCGCGCACGGGGAGAGAGAGTGTTCAAACTGTCCAGACGGTGACGCGAGGGCTGTTACCCAATCAGCCAAAGGTTCGCGGCGGCCGCTCGCCCGGCTCCATAGCTCAGCGGTTAGAGCGCTGGTCTCGTAAACCAGAGGGCGTGAGTTCAAATCTCACTGGGGCCTCATCGCATTTATCCTCTTTGCCAGGCCAGCCCGCAGTCAGTTTCAATGTTTGGTATGCGACTGACGAGTACCATGTTCGAATCGCTCAACGCCTGTTTATGGTCCAAGCGGCTTCTGAGGAAGGGCGAGTTTTCACCCCCAAACACCAGAGGTACGCGACGCGCTCCCGAATAACCCTGTTGGACTGAGAGCTGCTACTTTTGTCAAGTTGAGCTTTCCTGCAACTTCTGCTTTTGTCACTTACAGCGTTCAGTTGAAATCCAAAAACTTCTTTGTTCTGCAGGCAAAGAACGGGGCCGTGTGTGTTCACCGATTTCAGTTTGAGATCGCTGACCGATGATGTCTCCCGGTGATTCTCAGATATCACAGGAGCACAGAATCCCTCCAGTTTGGAAACAGTTTGGACTTGTTGGGCTGAAGGGCCTGTTTCCACACTGTCACCAATCTCATATATTCTTATCTCGTCAACACCGACCTGCAGAGAGCAATCTACCCAGGCCCATTCCGCGCACTGCATCATTCTACATTGAATGCTGACTAATCCACCGAGCCCGCACAATCACCGTACACAATGGGACAATGAAGCGTGGCCAATCCCGCAGAAGCTACACTTCTTTGTAAACGGAGCAGCCGGAGCAAACCCACGGGGAGAATGTTCAAACCGTTCAGACGGTGACGCGAGGGTCGATTGGAACCTGTGTCCCAAGCGTTCTGACTCAGCCAGTGTTAACCAGTCAGCCAAGTTCCGCTGAGCGACCTGGCGCCTGGCTCCATAGCTCAGCGGTTAGAGCACTGGTCTTGTAAACCAGAGGTCGTGAGTTCAAATCTCACTGGGGCCTCTCAGTCTTGTGGTATGACGCTGAGGAGCGCTGTGTTCTTCAAATTGCTCCTCGCCCGTTTGTCGTCCAACCGGCTTCTTGGAAGCACGAGCGTCCACCGGCGGGGCGGGTGGCGCTCCTGTTGGACTCATAGCTGCTGCTTTTGGGAATTGATGTCTGAAACGCCTCTCATTTCTCGTCTCCGACCAGGTGAGCAGGTTTTCCTGCAACTTCTTTCTTCTGCAGGCAAAGAACGGGGCTGTGTGTGTTCACCGATTAAAGTTTGAGATCGCTGAACCGATTAAAGTTTGAGATCGCTGACCTCAGTCACTCCAAGCGACCGAATGACCATTCCCAATCATGTCTCCCGGTGATTCTCAGCTATCACAGAAGCATAGAATCCCTCCAGTTTGGAAACAGGCCATTCCGCCCAACTAGCCGCTCAGTGGTTCGCACTGCTGCCTCACAGCACTAGGGACGCAGTCACGATTCCAGCTTTAGGGGACTGTCTGTGTCGTGTTTGCACATTCGCCCAGAGTCTGCGTGGGTTTGCTCCGGTTCGCTCCCACTGTCTAAAGACGTGCAAGTCGTGTGAATTGGCCATTCTAAATTGCCCCTAGTCGTAGGTACATTATTCAGAGAGAAACGGGTCTGGGTGGGTTGATGTGGACTTGTTGGGCTGAAGGGCCTGTTTCCACACTGTCGCCAATCTAATTTATTCTAATCTCGTCAACACCGACCTGCAGAGAGCAGTCTACCCAGACCCATTCCGCACACTGCATCGTTGTACATTGAATGCTGACTAATCCATCGAGCCCGCACAATCACCGTACACAATGGGACAATGAAGCATGGCCAATCCCGCAGAAGCTGCACATCTCTGTAACCGGAGCAGCCGGAGCAAACCCACGCGCGCACGGGGAGAGAGAGTGTTCAAACTGTCCAGACGGTGACGCGAGGGCTGTTACCCAATCAGCCAAAGGTTCGCGGCGGCCGCTCGCCCGGCTCCATAGCTCAGCGGTTAGAGCGCTGGTCTCGTAAACCAGAGGGCGTGAGTTCAAATCTCACTGGGGCCTCATCGCATTTATCCTCTTTGCCAGGCCAGCCCGCAGTCAGTTTCAATGTTTGGTATGCGACTGACGAGTACCATGTTCGAATCGCTCAACGCCTGTTTATGGTCCAAGCGGCTTCTGAGGAAGGGCGAGTTTTCACCCCCAAACACCAGAGGTACGCGACGCGCTCCCGAATAACCCTGTTGGACTGAGAGCTGCTACTTTTGTCAAGTTGAGCTTTCCTGCAACTTCTGCTTTTGTCACTTACAGCGTTCAGTTGAAATCCAAAAACTTCTTTGTTCTGCAGGCAAAGAACGGGGCCGTGTGTGTTCACCGATTTCAGTTTGAGATCGCTGACCGATGATGTCTCCCGGTGATTCTCAGATATCACAGGAGCACAGAATCCCTCCAGTTTGGAAACAGTTTGGACTTGTTGGGCTGAAGGGCCTGTTTCCACACTGTCACCAATCTCATATATTCTTATCTCGTCAACACCGACCTGCAGAGAGCAATCTACCCAGGCCCATTCCGCGCACTGCATCATTCTACATTGAATGCTGACTAATCCACCGAGCCCGCACAATCACCGTACACAATGGGACAATGAAGCGTGGCCAATCCCGCAGAAGCTACACTTCTTTGTAAACGGAGCAGCCGGAGCAAACCCACGGGGAGAATGTTCAAACCGTTCAGACGGTGACGCGAGGGTCGATTGGAACCTGTGTCCCAAGCGTTCTGACTCAGCCAGTGTTAACCAGTCAGCCAAGTTCCGCTGAGCGACCTGGCGCCTGGCTCCATAGCTCAGCGGTTAGAGCACTGGTCTTGTAAACCAGAGGTCGTGAGTTCAAATCTCACTGGGGCCTCTCAGTCTTGTGGTATGACGCTGAGGAGCGCTGTGTTCTTCAAATTGCTCCTCGCCCGTTTGTCGTCCAACCGGCTTCTTGGAAGCACGAGCGTCCACCGGCGGGGCGGGTGGCGCTCCTGTTGGACTCATAGCTGCTGCTTTTGGGAATTGATGTCTGAAACGCCTCTCATTTCTCGTCTCCGACCAGGTGAGCAGGTTTTCCTGCAACTTCTTTCTTCTGCAGGCAAAGAACGGGGCTGTGTGTGTTCACCGATTAAAGTTTGAGATCGCACCGATTAAAGTTTGAGATCGCTGACCTCAGTCACTCCAAGCGACCGAATGACCATTCCCAATCATGTCTCCCGGTGATTCTCAGCTATCACAGAAGCATAGAATCCCTCCAGTTTGGAAACAGGCCATTCCGCCCAACTAGCCGCTCAGTGGTTCGCACTGCTGCCTCACAGCACTAGGGACGCAGTCACGATTCCAGCTTTAGGGGACTGTCTGTGTCGTGTTTGCACATTCGCCCAGAGTCTGCGTGGGTTTGCTCCGGTTCGCTCCCACTGTCTAAAGACGTGCAAGTCGTGTGAATTGGCCATTCTAAATTGCCCCTAGTCGTAGGTACATTATTCAGAGAGAAACGGGTCTGGGTGGGTTGATGTGGACTTGTTGGGCTGAAGGGCCTGTTTCCACACTGTCGCCAATCTAATTTATTCTAATCTCGTCAACACCGACCTGCAGAGAGCAGTCTACCCAGACCCATTCCGCACACTGCATCGTTGTACATTGAATGCTGACTAATCCATCGAGCCCGCACAATCACCGTACACAATGGGACAATGAAGCATGGCCAATCCCGCAGAAGCTGCACATCTCTGTAACCGGAGCAGCCGGAGCAAACCCACGCGCGCACGGGGAGAGAGAGTGTTCAAACTGTCCAGACGGTGACGCGAGGGCTGTTACCCAATCAGCCAAAGGTTCGCGGCGGCCGCTCGCCCGGCTCCATAGCTCAGCGGTTAGAGCGCTGGTCTCGTAAACCAGAGGGCGTGAGTTCAAATCTCACTGGGGCCTCATCGCATTTATCCTCTTTGCCAGGCCAGCCCGCAGTCAGTTTCAATGTTTGGTATGCGACTGACGAGTACCATGTTCGAATCGCTCAACGCCTGTTTATGGTCCAAGCGGCTTCTGAGGAAGGGCGAGTTTTCACCCCCAAACACCAGAGGAACGCGACGCGCTCCCGAATAACCCTGTTGGACTGAGAGCTGCTACTTTTGTCAAGTTGAGCTTTCCTGCAACTTCTGCTTTTGTCACTTACAGCGTTCAGTTGAAATCCAAAAACTTCTTTGTTCTGCAGGCAAAGAACGGGGCCGTGTGTGTTCACCGATTTCAGTTTGAGATCGCTGACCGATGATGTCTCCCGGTGATTCTCAGATATCACAGGAGCACAGAATCCCTCCAGTTTGGAAACAGTTTGGACTTGTTGGGCTGAAGGGCCTGTTTCCACACTGTCACCAATCTCATATATTCTTATCTCGTCAACACCGACCTGCAGAGAGCAATCTACCCAGGCCCATTCCGCGCACTGCATCATTCTACATTGAATGCTGACTAATCCACCGAGCCCGCACAATCACCGTACACAATGGGACAATGAAGCGTGGCCAATCCCGCAGAAGCTACACTTCTTTGTAAACGGAGCAGCCGGAGCAAACCCACGGGGAGAATGTTCAAACCGTTCAGACGGTGACGCGAGGGTCGATTGGAACCTGTGTCCCAAGCGTTCTGACTCAGCCAGTGTTAACCAGTCAGCCAAGTTCCGCTGAGCGACCTGGCGCCTGGCTCCATAGCTCAGCGGTTAGAGCACTGGTCTTGTAAACCAGAGGTCGTGAGTTCAAATCTCACTGGGGCCTCTCAGTCTTGTGGTATGACGCTGAGGAGCGCTGTGTTCTTCAAATTGCTCCTCGCCCGTTTGTCGTCCAACCGGCTTCTTGGAAGCACGAGCGTCCACCGGCGGGGCGGGTGGCGCTCCTGTTGGACTCATAGCTGCTGCTTTTGGGAATTGATGTCTGAAACGCCTCTCATTTCTCGTCTCCGACCAGGTGAGCAGGTTTTCCTGCAACTTCTTTCTTCTGCAGGCAAAGAACGGGGCTGTGTGTGTTCACCGATTAAAGTTTGAGATCGCTGACCTCAGTCACTCCAAGCGACCGAATGACCATTCCCAATCATGTCTCCCGGTGATTCTCAGCTATCACAGAAGCATAGAATCCCTCCAGTTTGGAAACAGGCCATTCCGCCCAACTAGCCGCTCAGTGGTTCGCACTGCTGCCTCACAGCACTAGGGACGCAGTCACGATTCCAGCTTTAGGGGACTGTCTGTGTCGTGTTTGCACATTCGCCCAGAGTCTGCGTGGGTTTGCTCCGGTTCGCTCCCACTGTCTAAAGACGTGCAAGTCGTGTGAATTGGCCATTCTAAATTGCCCCTAGTCGTAGGTACATTATTCAGAGAGAAACGGGTCTGGGTGGGTTGATGTGGACTTGTTGGGCTGAAGGGCCTGTTTCCACACTGTCGCCAATCTAATTTATTCTAATCTCGTCAACACCGACCTGCAGAGAGCAGTCTACCCAGACCCATTCCGCACACTGCATCGTTGTACATTGAATGCTGACTAATCCATCGAGCCCGCACAATCACCGTACACAATGGGACAATGAAGCATGGCCAATCCCGCAGAAGCTGCACATCTCTGTAACCGGAGCAGCCGGAGCAAACCCACGCGCGCACGGGGAGAGAGAGTGTTCAAACTGTCCAGACGGTGACGCGAGGGCTGTTACCCAATCAGCCAAAGGTTCGCGGCGGCCGCTCGCCCGGCTCCATAGCTCAGCGGTTAGAGCGCTGGTCTCGTAAACCAGAGGGCGTGAGTTCAAATCTCACTGGGGCCTCATCGCATTTATCCTCTTTGCCAGGCCAGCCCGCAGTCAGTTTCAATGTTTGGTATGCGACTGACGAGTACCATGTTCGAATCGCTCAACGCCTGTTTATGGTCCAAGCGGCTTCTGAGGAAGGGCGAGTTTTCACCCCCAAACACCAGAGGTACGCGACGCGCTCCCGAATAACCCTGTTGGACTGAGAGCTGCTACTTTTGTCAAGTTGAGCTTTCCTGCAACTTCTGCTTTTGTCACTTACAGCGTTCAGTTGAAATCCAAAAACTTCTTTGTTCTGCAGGCAAAGAACGGGGCCGTGTGTGTTCACCGATTTCAGTTTGAGATCGCTGACCGATGATGTCTCCCGGTGATTCTCAGATATCACAGGAGCACAGAATCCCTCCAGTTTGGAAACAGTTTGGACTTGTTGGGCTGAAGGGCCTGTTTCCACACTGTCACCAATCTCATATATTCTTATCTCGTCAACACCGACCTGCAGAGAGCAATCTACCCAGGCCCATTCCGCGCACTGCATCATTCTACATTGAATGCTGACTAATCCACCGAGCCCGCACAATCACCGTACACAATGGGACAATGAAGCGTGGCCAATCCCGCAGAAGCTACACTTCTTTGTAAACGGAGCAGCCGGAGCAAACCCACGGGGAGAATGTTCAAACCGTTCAGACGGTGACGCGAGGGTCGATTGGAACCTGTGTCCCAAGCGTTCTGACTCAGCCAGTGTTAACCAGTCAGCCAAGTTCCGCTGAGCGACCTGGCGCCTGGCTCCATAGCTCAGCGGTTAGAGCACTGGTCTTGTAAACCAGAGGTCGTGAGTTCAAATCTCACTGGGGCCTCTCAGTCTTGTGGTATGACGCTGAGGAGCGCTGTGTTCTTCAAATTGCTCCTCGCCCGTTTGTCGTCCAACCGGCTTCTTGGAAGCACGAGCGTCCACCGGCGGGGCGGGTGGCGCTCCTGTTGGACTCATAGCTGCTGCTTTTGGGAATTGATGTCTGAAACGCCTCTCATTTCTCGTCTCCGACCAGGTGAGCAGGTTTTCCTGCAACTTCTTTCTTCTGCAGGCAAAGAACGGGGCTGTGTGTGTTCACCGATTAAAGTTTGAGATCGCTGACCTCAGTCACTCCAAGCGACCGAATGACCATTCCCAATCATGTCTCCCGGTGATTCTCAGCTATCACAGAAGCATAGAATCCCTCCAGTTTGGAAACAGGCCATTCCGCCCAACTAGCCGCTCAGTGGTTCGCACTGCTGCCTCACAGCACTAGGGACGCAGTCACGATTCCAGCTTTAGGGGACTGTCTGTGTCGTGTTTGCACATTCGCCCAGAGTCTGCGTGGGTTTGCTCCGGTTCGCTCCCACTGTCTAAAGACGTGCAAGTCGTGTGAATTGGCCATTCTAAATTGCCCCTAGTCGTAGGTACATTATTCAGAGAGAAACGGGTCTGGGTGGGTTGATGTGGACTTGTTGGGCTGAAGGGCCTGTTTCCACACTGTCGCCAATCTAATTTATTCTAATCTCGTCAACACCGACCTGCAGAGAGCAGTCTACCCAGACCCATTCCGCACACTGCATCGTTGTACATTGAATGCTGACTAATCCATCGAGCCCGCACAATCACCGTACACAATGGGACAATGAAGCATGGCCAATCCCGCAGAAGCTGCACATCTCTGTAACCGGAGCAGCCGGAGCAAACCCACGCGCGCACGGGGAGAGAGAGTGTTCAAACTGTCCAGACGGTGACGCGAGGGCTGTTACCCAATCAGCCAAAGGTTCGCGGCGGCCGCTCGCCCGGCTCCATAGCTCAGCGGTTAGAGCGCTGGTCTCGTAAACCAGAGGGCGTGAGTTCAAATCTCACTGGGGCCTCATCGCATTTATCCTCTTTGCCAGGCCAGCCCGCAGTCAGTTTCAATGTTTGGTATGCGACTGACGAGTACCATGTTCGAATCGCTCAACGCCTGTTTATGGTCCAAGCGGCTTCTGAGGAAGGGCGAGTTTTCACCCCCAAACACCAGAGGAACGCGACGCGCTCCCGAATAACCCTGTTGGACTGAGAGCTGCTACTTTTGTCAAGTTGAGCTTTCCTGCAACTTCTGCTTTTGTCACTTACAGCGTTCAGTTGAAATCCAAAAACTTCTTTGTTCTGCAGGCAAAGAACGGGGCCGTGTGTGTTCACCGATTTCAGTTTGAGATCGCTGACCGATGATGTCTCCCGGTGATTCTCAGATATCACAGGAGCACAGAATCCCTCCAGTTTGGAAACAGTTTGGACTTGTTGGGCTGAAGGGCCTGTTTCCACACTGTCACCAATCTCATATATTCTTATCTCGTCAACACCGACCTGCAGAGAGCAATCTACCCAGGCCCATTCCGCGCACTGCATCATTCTACATTGAATGCTGACTAATCCACCGAGCCCGCACAATCACCGTACACAATGGGACAATGAAGCGTGGCCAATCCCGCAGAAGCTACACTTCTTTGTAAACGGAGCAGCCGGAGCAAACCCACGGGGAGAATGTTCAAACCGTTCAGACGGTGACGCGAGGGTCGATTGGAACCTGTGTCCCAAGCGTTCTGACTCAGCCAGTGTTAACCAGTCAGCCAAGTTCCGCTGAGCGACCTGGCGCCTGGCTCCATAGCTCAGCGGTTAGAGCACTGGTCTTGTAAACCAGAGGTCGTGAGTTCAAATCTCACTGGGGCCTCTCAGTCTTGTGGTATGACGCTGAGGAGCGCTGTGTTCTTCAAATTGCTCCTCGCCCGTTTGTCGTCCAACCGGCTTCTTGGAAGCACGAGCGTCCACCGGCGGGGCGGGTGGCGCTCCTGTTGGACTCATAGCTGCTGCTTTTGGGAATTGATGTCTGAAACGCCTCTCATTTCTCGTCTCCGACCAGGTGAGCAGGTTTTCCTGCAACTTCTTTCTTCTGCAGGCAAAGAACGGGGCTGTGTGTGTTCACCGATTAAAGTTTGAGATCGCTGAACCGATTAAAGTTTGAGATCGCTGACCTCAGTCACTCCAAGCGACCGAATGACCATTCCCAATCATGTCTCCCGGTGATTCTCAGCTATCACAGAAGCATAGAATCCCTCCAGTTTGGAAACAGGCCATTCCGCCCAACTAGCCGCTCAGTGGTTCGCACTGCTGCCTCACAGCACTAGGGACGCAGTCACGATTCCAGCTTTAGGGGACTGTCTGTGTCGTGTTTGCACATTCGCCCAGAGTCTGCGTGGGTTTGCTCCGGTTCGCTCCCACTGTCTAAAGACGTGCAAGTCGTGTGAATTGGCCATTCTAAATTGCCCCTAGTCGTAGGTACATTATTCAGAGAGAAACGGGTCTGGGTGGGTTGATGTGGACTTGTTGGGCTGAAGGGCCTGTTTCCACACTGTCGCCAATCTAATTTATTCTAATCTCGTCAACACCGACCTGCAGAGAGCAGTCTACCCAGACCCATTCCGCGCACTGCATCATTCTACATTGAATGCTGACTAATCCACCGAGCCCGCACACAATCACCGTACACAATGGGACAATGAAGCGTGGCCAATCCGCAGAAGCTACATCTTTGTAAACGGAGCAGCCGGAGCAAACCCACGGGGAGAATGTTCAAAACGTTCAGACGGTGACGCGAGGGTCGATTGGAACCTGTGTCCAAGCGTTCTGACTCAGCCAGTGTTAACCAGTCAGCCAAGTTCCGCTGAGCAACCTGCGCCTGGCTCCATAGCTCAGCGGTTAGAGCACTGGTCTTGTAAACCAGAGGTCGTGAGTTCAAATCTCACTGGGGCCTCTCAGTCTTGTGGTATGACGCTGAGGAGCGCTGTGTTCTTCAAATTGCTCCTCGCCCGTTTGTCGTCCAACCGGCTTCTTGGAAGCACGAGCGTCCACCGGCGGGGCGGGGGTGGCGCTCCTGTTGGACTCATAGCTGCTGCTTTTGGGAATTGATGTCTGAAACGCCTCTCATTTCTCGTCTCCGACCAGGTGAGCAGGTTTTCCTGCAACTTCTTTCTTCTGCAGGCAAAGAACGGGGCTGTGTGTGTTCACCGATTAAAGTTTGAGATCGCTGAACCGATTAAAGTTTGAGATCGCTGACCTCAGTCACTCCAAGCGACCGAATGACCATTCCCAATCATGTCTCCCGGTGATTCTCAGCTATCACAGAAGCATAGAATCCCTCCAGTTTGGAAACAGGCCATTCCGCCCAACTAGCCGCTCAGTGGTTCGCACTGCTGCCTCACAGCACTAGGGACGCAGTCACGATTCCAGCTTTAGGGGACTGTCTGTGTCGTGTTTGCACATTCGCCCAGAGTCTGCGTGGGTTTGCTCCGGTTCGCTCCCACTGTCTAAAGACGTGCAAGTCGTGTGAATTGGCCATTCTAAATTGCCCCTAGTCGTAGGTACATTATTCAGAGAGAAACGGGTCTGGGTGGGTTGATGTGGACTTGTTGGGCTGAAGGGCCTGTTTCCACACTGTCGCCAATCTAATTTATTCTAATCTCGTCAACACCGACCTGCAGAGAGCAGTCTACCCAGACCCATTCCGCACACTGCATCGTTGTACATTGAATGCTGACTAATCCATCGAGCCCGCACAATCACCGTACACAATGGGACAATGAAGCATGGCCAATCCCGCAGAAGCTGCACATCTCTGTAACCGGAGCAGCCGGAGCAAACCCACGCGCGCACGGGGAGAGAGAGTGTTCAAACTGTCCAGACGGTGACGCGAGGGCTGTTACCCAATCAGCCAAAGGTTCGCGGCGGCCGCTCGCCCGGCTCCATAGCTCAGCGGTTAGAGCGCTGGTCTCGTAAACCAGAGGGCGTGAGTTCAAATCTCACTGGGGCCTCATCGCATTTATCCTCTTTGCCAGGCCAGCCCGCAGTCAGTTTCAATGTTTGGTATGCGACTGACGAGTACCATGTTCGAATCGCTCAACGCCTGTTTATGGTCCAAGCGGCTTCTGAGGAAGGGCGAGTTTTCACCCCCAAACACCAGAGGTACGCGACGCGCTCCCGAATAACCCTGTTGGACTGAGAGCTGCTACTTTTGTCAAGTTGAGCTTTCCTGCAACTTCTGCTTTTGTCACTTACAGCGTTCAGTTGAAATCCAAAAACTTCTTTGTTCTGCAGGCAAAGAACGGGGCCGTGTGTGTTCACCGATTTCAGTTTGAGATCGCTGACCGATGATGTCTCCCGGTGATTCTCAGATATCACAGGAGCACAGAATCCCTCCAGTTTGGAAACAGTTTGGACTTGTTGGGCTGAAGGGCCTGTTTCCACACTGTCACCAATCTCATATATTCTTATCTCGTCAACACCGACCTGCAGAGAGCAATCTACCCAGGCCCATTCCGCGCACTGCATCATTCTACATTGAATGCTGACTAATCCACCGAGCCCGCACAATCACCGTACACAATGGGACAATGAAGCGTGGCCAATCCCGCAGAAGCTACACTTCTTTGTAAACGGAGCAGCCGGAGCAAACCCACGGGGAGAATGTTCAAACCGTTCAGACGGTGACGCGAGGGTCGATTGGAACCTGTGTCCCAAGCGTTCTGACTCAGCCAGTGTTAACCAGTCAGCCAAGTTCCGCTGAGCGACCTGGCGCCTGGCTCCATAGCTCAGCGGTTAGAGCACTGGTCTTGTAAACCAGAGGTCGTGAGTTCAAATCTCACTGGGGCCTCTCAGTCTTGTGGTATGACGCTGAGGAGCGCTGTGTTCTTCAAATTGCTCCTCGCCCGTTTGTCGTCCAACCGGCTTCTTGGAAGCACGAGCGTCCACCGGCGGGGCGGGTGGCGCTCCTGTTGGACTCATAGCTGCTGCTTTTGGGAATTGATGTCTGAAACGCCTCTCATTTCTCGTCTCCGACCAGGTGAGCAGGTTTTCCTGCAACTTCTTTCTTCTGCAGGCAAAGAACGGGGCTGTGTGTGTTCACCGATTAAAGTTTGAGATCGCTGACCTCAGTCACTCCAAGCGACCGAATGACCATTCCCAATCATGTCTCCCGGTGATTCTCAGCTATCACAGAAGCATAGAATCCCTCCAGTTTGGAAACAGGCCATTCCGCCCAACTAGCCGCTCAGTGGTTCGCACTGCTGCCTCACAGCACTAGGGACGCAGTCACGATTCCAGCTTTAGGGGACTGTCTGTGTCGTGTTTGCACATTCGCCCAGAGTCTGCGTGGGTTTGCTCCGGTTCGCTCCCACTGTCTAAAGACGTGCAAGTCGTGTGAATTGGCCATTCTAAATTGCCCCTAGTCGTAGGTACATTATTCAGAGAGAAACGGGTCTGGGTGGGTTGATGTGGACTTGTTGGGCTGAAGGGCCTGTTTCCACACTGTCGCCAATCTAATTTATTCTAATCTCGTCAACACCGACCTGCAGAGAGCAGTCTACCCAGACCCATTCCGCACACTGCATCGTTGTACATTGAATGCTGACTAATCCATCGAGCCCGCACAATCACCGTACACAATGGGACAATGAAGCATGGCCAATCCCGCAGAAGCTGCACATCTCTGTAACCGGAGCAGCCGGAGCAAACCCACGCGCGCACGGGGAGAGAGAGTGTTCAAACTGTCCAGACGGTGACGCGAGGGCTGTTACCCAATCAGCCAAAGGTTCGCGGCGGCCGCTCGCCCGGCTCCATAGCTCAGCGGTTAGAGCGCTGGTCTCGTAAACCAGAGGGCGTGAGTTCAAATCTCACTGGGGCCTCATCGCATTTATCCTCTTTGCCAGGCCAGCCCGCAGTCAGTTTCAATGTTTGGTATGCGACTGACGAGTACCATGTTCGAATCGCTCAACGCCTGTTTATGGTCCAAGCGGCTTCTGAGGAAGGGCGAGTTTTCACCCCCAAACACCAGAGGTACGCGACGCGCTCCCGAATAACCCTGTTGGACTGAGAGCTGCTACTTTTGTCAAGTTGAGCTTTCCTGCAACTTCTGCTTTTGTCACTTACAGCGTTCAGTTGAAATCCAAAAACTTCTTTGTTCTGCAGGCAAAGAACGGGGCCGTGTGTGTTCACCGATTTCAGTTTGAGATCGCTGACCGATGATGTCTCCTGTGATTCTCAGATATCACAGGAGCACAGAATCCCTCCAGTTTGGAAACAGTTTGGACTTGTTGGGCTGAAGGGCCTGTTTCCACACTGTCACCAATCTCATATATTCTTATCTCGTCAACACCGACCTGCAGAGAGCAATCTACCCAGGCCCATTCCGCGCACTGCATCATTCTACATTGAATGCTGACTAATCCACCGAGCCCGCACAATCACCGTACACAATGGGACAATGAAGCGTGGCCAATCCCGCAGAAGCTACACTTCTTTGTAAACGGAGCAGCCGGAGCAAACCCACGGGGAGAATGTTCAAACCGTTCAGACGGTGACGCGAGGGTCGATTGGAACCTGTGTCCCAAGCGTTCTGACTCAGCCAGTGTTAACCAGTCAGCCAAGTTCCGCTGAGCGACCTGGCGCCTGGCTCCATAGCTCAGCGGTTAGAGCACTGGTCTTGTAAACCAGAGGTCGTGAGTTCAAATCTCACTGGGGCCTCTCAGTCTTGTGGTATGACGCTGAGGAGCGCTGTGTTCTTCAAATTGCTCCTCGCCCGTTTGTCGTCCAACCGGCTTCTTGGAAGCACGAGCGTCCACCGGCGGGGCGGGTGGCGCTCCTGTTGGACTCATAGCTGCTGCTTTTGGGAATTGATGTCTGAAACGCCTCTCATTTCTCGTCTCCGACCAGGTGAGCAGGTTTTCCTGCAACTTCTTTCTTCTGCAGGCAAAGAACGGGGCTGTGTGTGTTCACCGATTAAAGTTTGAGATCGCTGACCTCAGTCACTCCAAGCGACCGAATGACCATTCCCAATCATGTCTCCCGGTGATTCTCAGCTATCACAGAAGCATAGAATCCCTCCAGTTTGGAAACAGGCCATTCCGCCCAACTAGCCGCTCAGTGGTTCGCACTGCTGCCTCACAGCACTAGGGACGCAGTCACGATTCCAGCTTTAGGGGACTGTCTGTGTCGTGTTTGCACATTCGCCCAGAGTCTGCGTGGGTTTGCTCCGGTTCGCTCCCACTGTCTAAAGACGTGCAAGTCGTGTGAATTGGCCATTCTAAATTGCCCCTAGTCGTAGGTACATTATTCAGAGAGAGAAACGGGTCTGGGTGGGTTGATGTGGACTTGTTGGGCTGAAGGGCCTGTTTCCACACTGTCGCCAATCTAATTTATTCTAATCTCGTCAACACCGACCTGCAGAGAGCAGTCTACCCAGACCCATTCCGCACACTGCATCGTTGTACATTGAATGCTGACTAATCCATCGAGCCCGCACAATCACCGTACACAATGGGACAATGAAGCGTGGCCAATCCCGCAGAAGCTGCACATCTCTGTAACCGGAGCAGCCGGAGCAAACCCACGCGCGCACGGGGAGAGAGAGTGTTCAAACTGTCCAGACGGTGACGCGAGGGCTGTTACCCAATCAGCCAAAGGTTCGCGGCGGCCGCTCGCCCGGCTCCATAGCTCAGCGGTTAGAGCGCTGGTCTCGTAAACCAGAGGGCGTGAGTTCAAATCTCACTGGGGCCTCATCGCATTTATCCTCTTTGCCAGGCCAGCCCGCAGTCAGTTTCAATGTTTGGTATGCGACTGACGAGTACCATGTTCGAATCGCTCAACGCCTGTTTATGGTCCAAGCGGCTTCTGAGGAAGGGCGAGTTTTCACCCCCAAACACCAGAGGTACGCGACGCGCTCCCGAATAACCCTGTTGGACTGAGAGCTGCTACTTTTGTCAAGTTGAGCTTTCCTGCAACTTCTGCTTTTGTCACTTACAGCGTTCAGTTGAAATCCAAAAACTTCTTTGTTCTGCAGGCAAAGAACGGGGCCGTGTGTGTTCACCGATTTCAGTTTGAGATCGCTGACCGATGATGTCTCCCGGTGATTCTCAGATATCACAGGAGCACAGAATCCCTCCAGTTTGGAAACAGTTTGGACTTGTTGGGCTGAAGGGCCTGTTTCCACACTGTCACCAATCTCATATATTCTTATCTCGTCAACACCGACCTGCAGAGAGCAATCTACCCAGGCCCATTCCGCGCACTGCATCATTCTACATTGAATGCTGACTAATCCACCGAGCCCGCACAATCACCGTACACAATGGGACAATGAAGCGTGGCCAATCCCGCAGAAGCTACACTTCTTTGTAAACGGAGCAGCCGGAGCAAACCCACGGGGAGAATGTTCAAACCGTTCAGACGGTGACGCGAGGGTCGATTGGAACCTGTGTCCCAAGCGTTCTGACTCAGCCAGTGTTAACCAGTCAGCCAAGTTCCGCTGAGCGACCTGGCGCCTGGCTCCATAGCTCAGCGGTTAGAGCACTGGTCTTGTAAACCAGAGGTCGTGAGTTCAAATCTCACTGGGGCCTCTCAGTCTTGTGGTATGACGCTGAGGAGCGCTGTGTTCTTCAAATTGCTCCTCGCCCGTTTGTCGTCCAACCGGCTTCTTGGAAGCACGAGCGTCCACCGGCGGGGCGGGTGGCGCTCCTGTTGGACTCATAGCTGCTGCTTTTGGGAATTGATGTCTGAAACGCCTCTCATTTCTCGTCTCCGACCAGGTGAGCAGGTTTTCCTGCAACTTCTTTCTTCTGCAGGCAAAGAACGGGGCTGTGTGTGTTCACCGATTAAAGTTTGAGATCGCTGACCGATTAAAGTTTGAGATCGCTGACCTCAGTCACTCCAAGCGACCGAATGACCATTCCCAATCATGTCTCCCGGTGATTCTCAGCTATCACAGAAGCATAGAATCCCTCCAGTTTGGAAACAGGCCATTCCGCCCAACTAGCCGCTCAGTGGTTCGCACTGCTGCCTCACAGCACTAGGGACGCAGTCACGATTCCAGCTTTAGGGGACTGTCTGTGTCGTGTTTGCACATTCGCCCAGAGTCTGCGTGGGTTTGCTCCGGTTCGCTCCCACTGTCTAAAGACGTGCAAGTCGTGTGAATTGGCCATTCTAAATTGCCCCTAGTCGTAGGTACATTATTCAGAGAGAAACGGGTCTGGGTGGGTTGATGTGGACTTGTTGGGCTGAAGGGCCTGTTTCCACACTGTCGCCAATCTAATTTATTCTAATCTCGTCAACACCGACCTGCAGAGAGCAGTCTACCCAGACCCATTCCGCACACTGCATCGTTGTACATTGAATGCTGACTAATCCATCGAGCCCGCACAATCACCGTACACAATGGGACAATGAAGCGTGGCCAATCCCGCAGAAGCTGCACATCTCTGTAACCGGAGCAGCCGGAGCAAACCCACGCGCGCACGGGGAGAGAGAGTGTTCAAACTGTCCAGACGGTGACGCGAGGGCTGTTACCCAATCAGCCAAAGGTTCGCGGCGGCCGCTCGCCCGGCTCCATAGCTCAGCGGTTAGAGCACTGGTCTCGTAAACCAGAGGGCGTGAGTTCAAATCTCACTGGGGCCTCATCGCATTTATCCTCTTTGCCAGGCCAGCCCGCAGTCAGTTTCAATGTTTGGTATGCGACTGACGAGTACCATGTTCGAATCGCTCAACGCCTGTTTATGGTCCAAGCGGCTTCTAGGAAGGGCGAGTTTTCACCCCCAAACACCAGAGGAACGAGACGCGCTCCCGAATAACCCTGTTGGACTGAGAGCTGCTACTTTTGTCAAGTTGAGCTTTCCTGCAACTTCTGCTTTTGTCACTTACAGCGTTCAGTTGAAATCCAAAAACTTCTTTGTTCTGCAGGCAAAGAACGGGGCCGTGTGTGTTCACCGATTTCAGTTTGAGATCGCTGACCGATGATGTCTCCCGGTGATTCTCAGATATCACAGGAGCACAGAATCCCTCCAGTTTGGAAACAGTTTGGACTTGTTGGGCTGAAGGGCCTGTTTCCACACTGTCACCAATCTCATATATTCTTATCTCGTCAACACCGACCTGCAGAGAGCAATCTACCCAGGCCCATTCCGCGCACTGCATCATTCTACATTGAATGCTGACTAATCCACCGAGCCCGCACAATCACCGTACACAATGGGACAATGAAGCGTGGCCAATCCCGCAGAAGCTACACTTCTTTGTAAACGGAGCAGCCGGAGCAAACCCACGGGGAGAATGTTCAAACCGTTCAGACGGTGACGCGAGGGTCGATTGGAACCTGTGTCCCAAGCGTTCTGACTCAGCCAGTGTTAACCAGTCAGCCAAGTTCCGCTGAGCGACCTGACGCCTGGCTGCATAGCTCAGCGGTTAGAGCACTGGTCTTGTAAACCAGAGGTCGTGAGTTCAAATCTCACTGGGGCCTCTCAGTCTTGTGGTATGACGCTGAGGAGCGCTGTGTTCTTCAAATTGCTCCTCGCCCGTTTGTCGTCCAACCGGCTTCTTGGAAGCACGAGCGTCCACCGGCGGGGGGGGTGGCGCTCCTGTTGGACTCATAGCTGCTGCTTTTGGGAATTGATGTCTGAAACGCCTCTCATTTCTCGTCTCCGACCAGGTGAGCAGGTTTTCCTGCAACTTCTTTCTTCTGCAGGCAAAGAACGGGGGCTGTTTTTGTTCGTGTGAACCGATTAAAGTTTGAGATCGCTGACCTCAGTCACTCCAAGCGACGAATGACCATTCCCAATCATGTCTCCCGGTGATTCTCAGCTATCACAGAAGCATAGAATCCCTCCAGTTTGGAAACAGGCCATTCCGCCCAACTAGCCGCTCAGTGGTTCGCACTGCTGCCTCACAGCACTAGGGACGCAGTCACGATTCCAGCTTTAGGGGACTGTCTGTGTCGTGTTTGCACATTCGCCCAGAGTCTGCGTGGGTTTGCTCCGGTTCGCTCCCACTGTCTAAAGACGTGCAAGTCGTGTGAATTGGCCATTCTAAATTGCCCTAGTCGTAGGTACATTATTCAGAGAGAAACGGGTCTGGGTGGGTTGATGTGGACTTGTTGGGCTGAAGGGCCTGTTTCCACACTGTCGCCAATCTAATTTATTCTAATCTCGTCAACACCGACCTGCAGAGAGCAGTCTACCCAGACCCATTCCGCACACTGCATCGTTGTACATTGAATGCTGACTAATCCATCGAGCCCGCACAATCACCGTACACAATGGGACAATGAAGCATGGCCAATCCCGCAGAAGCTGCACATCTCTGTAACCGGAGCAGCGGAGCAAACCCACGCGCGCACGGGGAGAGAGAGTGTTCAAACTGTCCAGACGGTGACGCGAGGGCTGTTACCCAATCAGCCAAAGGTTCGCGGCGGCCGCTCGCCCGGCTCCATAGCTCAGCGGTTAGAGCGCTGGTCTCGTAAACCAGAGGGCGTGAGTTCAAATCTCACTGGGGCCTCATCGCATTTATCCTCTTTGCCAGGCCAGCCGCAGTCAGTTTCAATGTTTGGTATGCGACTGACGAGTACCATGTTCGAATCGCTCAACGCCTGTTTATGGTCCAAGCGGCTTCTGAGGAAGGGCGAGTTTTCACCCCAAACACCAGAGGTACGCGACGCGCTCCCGAATAACCCTGTTGGACTGAGAGCTGCTACTTTTGTCAAGTTGAGCTTTCCTGCAACTTCTGCTTTTGTCACTTACAGCGTTCAGTTGAAATCCAAAAACTTCTTTGTTCTGCAGGCAAAGAACGGGGCCGTGTGTGTTCACCGATTTCAGTTTGAGATCGCTGACCGATGATGTCTCCGGTGATT
>NW_026868511.1:35000-40309 GCF_020745735.1 Hemiscyllium ocellatum | reverse complement strand
TTGAAGTTGGGGCTGCGGTGGGCTTCAGTAGTGGTGGGGGCTTAATTTTCGCCGAGGGGAGAGTGTCCCGGTAGTGTCTACGAGGAAGTGGTACCTTTTGAAGGGGGTGTTTCTGAATTTGGGCCCTTTTTGAGTGGCATTGCCGGATGGGTTTTGTCTTGAAGGCTTCCAAATCGGGTAGCACAGTCGGATTTGACCCGGCGGTTCTGCCGAACGCCTGGCCTTCGAGGGGGGCCTGCCCTCTAAGTTCAGGCCGAATTTGGCGAATTTCCTAAGTCGGGAAGTGGTCCAAACGGGGATGGGAGTGAACCTGACAGCTCATACCGACTTTGGGGCTTCGGGGCCGGGTAGCTCAACCGGATTTGATCCGGCGGTTCTGCGACTGCCACGCCTTCGAGGGGGGACTGTTGTCTAAGTTCAGGCCGAATTTGGTGAATTTCCCGAGTCGGGAAGTGGTCCAAACGGGGATGGGAGTGAACCTGACAGCTCTTACCGACATTGGGGCTTCGGGGCCGGGTAGCTCAGTCGGATTTGATCCGGCGATTCTGCCGACTTCCACGCCTTCGAGCGGGGACTCTCCTCTAAGTTCAGGCCGAATTTGGTGAATTTCCTAAGTCGGGAAGTGGTCCAAACGGGGATGGGAGTGAACCTAACTGCTCATACCAACTTTGAGGCTTTGGGGCCGGGTAGCACAGTCGGATTTGACCCGGCGGTTCTGCCGAATGCCTGGCCTTCGAGGGGGCCTGCCCTCTGAGTTCAGGCCGAATTTGGTGATTTTCCTAAGTCGGGAAGTGGTCCAAACGGGGATGGGAGTGAACCTGACAGCTCATACCTACTTTGGGGCTTCCAAGCCGGGTAGCTCAACCGGATTTGATCCGGCGGTTCTAGCGACTGCCACGGCTTCGAGGGGGGACTGTTGTCTAAGTTCAGGCCGAATTTGGTGAATTTCCCGAGTCGGGATGTGGTCCAAACGGGGATGGGAGTGAACCTGACAGCTCTTACCGACATTGAGGCTTCGGGGCCGGTAGCTCAGTCGGATTTGACCCGGCGATTCTGCCGACTTCCACGCCTTCGAGCGGGGACTCTCCTCTAAGTTCAGGCCGAATTTGGTGTATTTCCTAAGTCGGGAAGTGGTCCAAACGGGGATGGGAGTGAACCTGACAGCTCTTACCGACTTTGGGGCTTCCAAGCCGGGTAGCTCAACCGGATTTGATCCGGCGGTTCTAGCGTCTGTCACGCCTTCGAGGGGGGACTGTTGTATAAGTTCAGGCCGAATTTGGTGAATTTCCCGAGTCGGAAGTGGTCCAAACGGGGATGGGAGTGAACCTGACAGCTCTTACCGACTTTGGGGCTTCCAAGCCGGGTAGCTCAACCGGATTTGATCCGGCGGTTCTGCCGACTGTCACGCCTTCGAGGGGGGACTGTTGTATAAGTTCAGGCCGAATTTGGTGAATTTCCCGAGTCGGGAAGTGGTCCAAACGGGGATGGGAGTGAACCTGACAGCTCTTACCGACTTTGAGGCTTCGGGGCCGGGTAGCTCAGCCGGATTTGATCCGGCGGTTCTGCCGACTGTCACGCCTTCGAGGGGGGACTGTCCTCTGAGTTCAGGCCGAATTTGGTGAATTTCCCGAGTCGGGAAGTGGTCCAAACGGGGATGGGAGTGAACCTGACAGCTCATACCGACTTTGAGGCTTCCAAGCCGGGTAGCTCAGCCGGATTTGACCCGGCGATTCTGCCGACTTCCACGCCTTCGAGGGGGGACTGCCCTCTGAGTTCAGGCCGAATTTGGTGCATTTCCCGAGTCGGGAAGTGGTCTCTGTCACAACGGGGGCAGTGTCTGAAGAGGTAAAGTGAGTAACCAGCACAGCTTAGGGAAGGGTTCCAAAGTTCTCAACAATGTGAATTCGGTTACCAGGAAAGCTTAGGAAAGTTGCCTGACTGTCCCAAACGAATGAACTGCAAAACTTAGGGAACATGCCCGAAGATGCTTTAAAGTGTGAAATCAGTAAGCAGGAAAGCATAGGAAAGTGCCTGAAAGTGCTAAATGAGTAACATGAAAAACGTAGAAAAATGCCCGAAAATGTTTAAAAGTGTGAACTCAGTAACCAGCAAAACTTAGTAAAACGTTGGAAAAGCAGAAATGAGTAACCAGAAAAACTTAGAAAAATGTTTGAAAATGAGAAATGAGTAACCAGAAAAACTTAGAAAAATGTTTGGAAAATGAGAAATGAGTAACCAAGAAAACTTAGAAAAATGCCCAAAAAGAAGAAATCAGTAACAGAAAAACTTAGAAAAATGTTTGAAAATGAGAAATGAGTAACCAGAAAAAACTTAGAAAAATGTTTGAAAATGAGAAATGAGTAACCAAGAAAACTTAGAAAAATGCCCAAAAAGAAGAAATCAGTAACCAGAAAAACTTAGAAAAATGTTTGAAAATGAGAAATGAGTAACCAGAAAAACTTAGAAAAATGTTTGAAAATGAGAAATGAGTAACCAAGAAAACTTAGAAAAATGCCCAAAAAGAAGAAATCAGTAACCAGAAAAACTTAGAAAAATGTTTGAAAATGAGAAATGAGTAACCAGAAAAACTTAGAAAAATGTTTGAAAATGAGAAATGAGTAACCAAGAAAACTTAGAAAAATGCCCAAAAAAGAAGAAATCAGTAACCAGAAAAAACTTAGAAAAATGTTTGAAAATGAGAAATGAGTAACCAAGAAAACTTAGAAAAATGCCAAAAAAGAAGAAATCAGTAACCAGAAAAACTTAGAAAAATGTTTGAAAATGAGAAATGAGTAACCAGAAAAACTTAGAAAAATGTTTGAAAATGAGAAATGAGTAACCAAGAAAACTTAGAAAAATGCCCAAAAAGAAGAAATCAGTAACCAGAAAAACTTAGAAAAATGTTTGAAAATGAGAAATGAGTAACCAAGAAAACTTAGAAAAATGCCCGAAAAGAAGAAATCAGTAACCAGAAAAACTTAGAAAAATTTTCGGCCAAGTGTGAAAAATATTCTAAGTGTCAGCGGAGGAAAATGCCGAAGCATCGGGAAAGATTCAAAAACTCATGCCGAACTTGAGTTCCGAAGTGCCGGAGGAACTGGGCGAATTGAGCCCGGCGGTTGGCCAGATGTCGTTTTGAGTCTGCAGCCCGAAAACTTTAACTTTGTCTGCCGCGGAAGTCTGGACCGGGAAAATCCAAACGGTTTTGCCGGGTTCGAGTTCCAGAGCGAAGCAGTCGAATTTGAAATTCAGACCCATTCAGTGCCACTTGACATTGTGACACAGTGAGGTTGGCGGGGTACCCGGAGATTTCTGGGAACACGATTTTTAGAACAAAATGGCGGCGCGGGACCACTTTGAAAGGCATCCGAAAAACGGTTCCGCGGGCAGAGCACTTGAATGACAGGCCTGTGTGCATGCCCAAGAGCTCTCGGAAGTCTAATTTTTGACACTTTGTCAAATTTTCGACAGACTTACCCAACTCTTGCTGCCTGTTCTAAGAATCAGTCAGAGGCCTGTGCGGCGGTCTCTTGACACTTTGGAGGGCGGGCAAACCCCACGTTGACTCCGGCCGTCCCTCCAAAAGGCACTTGCTATTGGGGGAAAGGATTGCAAGTAGCCTGGTTCCCGTGGGAGCGGCCAGGAAGGGTGCAGGCTGGCCCTTGCCTGAGCATTCCCAAAACCCTCTTCCGCTGAGAGCAGACCTCGCACGCCGCACTACCGGCTCTGGGAGTGGTTGGCCGCTATTGTACATAGTCCGGTCCTTCCTCTGCACCCGGCAAGTGCGATGGCTCTGCCGCCCTGCGGTGCTCGTCACCCAGGTTTGGGGAACACGATACTTAGAACATGTTGGCGGCTCGGGACCTGCAGGCGAAAGGGGCCCCGTGGTGCTGAGCACATCGACCTCGGGTCTCAGTGCAAGCCGGAGAGTTCGCGGAAGTCTTAAAAGATTTTGACATCTGCTCAATCTTTGACAGGCTTGCCTGACTCTTTCCGTCCGTTCTAAGAATCAGTCGGAGGCCGGGGCGGGGACGGTCTCTTGACACTCGGAGGGTTGGCTTCCCTCCTCAGGTGTTTGTGTCGAAAATGAAGGCGAGAGATGCAAGCGTCCTGGTTCCCCTGGGTGCTGCCAGCAAGGGTGCAGGCTGACCCTTGCCTGAGCACTCCCAAAAGCCTCTTAAGCTGAGAGCAGGCGCCGCACTACCGGCTCTGGGAGTCGTTGGCCGCTATTGTACATAGTCCGGTCCTTCCTCTGCCACCCGGCAAGTGCGATGGCTCTGCCTCCCTGCGGTGCTCGTCACCCAGGTTTGGGGAACACGATACTTAGAACATGTTGGCGGCTCGGGACCTGCAGGCGAAGGGGGCCCCGTGGTGCTGAGCACATCGACCTCGCGTCTCAGTGCAAGCCGGAGAGTTCGCGGAAGTCTTAACAGGCTTGCCTGACTCTTTCCGTCCGTTCTAAGAATCAGTCGGAGGCCGGGGCGGGGACGGTCTCTTGACACACGGCGGGTTGGCTTCCCTCCTCAGGCGTTTGTGTCGAAAATGAAGGCGAGAGATGCAAGCGTCCTGGTTCCCCTGGGTGCTGCCAGCAAGGGAGCAGGCTGACCCTTGCCTGAGCACTCCCAAAAGCCTCTTAGGCTGAGAGCAGGCGCCGCACTACCGGCTCTGGGAGTCGTTGGCCGCTATTGTACATAGTCCGGTCCTTCCTCTGCCACCCGGCAAGTGCGATGGCTCTGCCTCCCTGCGGTGCCCGTCACCCAGGTTTGGAGAACACGATTCTTAGAACATGTTGGCGGCTCGGGACCTGCAGGCGAAAGGGGCCCCGTGGTGCTGAGCACATCGACCTCGCGTCTCAGTGCAAGCCGGAGAGTTCGCGGAAGTCTTAACAGGCTTGCCTGACTCTTTCCGTCCGTTCTAAGAATCAGTCGGAGGCCGGGGCGGGGACGGTCTCTTGACACACGGAGGGTTGGCTTCCCTCCTCAGGCGTTTGTGTCGAAAATGAAGGCGAGAGATGCAAGCGTCCTGGTTCCCCTGGGTGCTGCCAGCAAGGTGCAGGCTGACCCTTGCCTGAGCACTCCCCAGAAGCCTCTTAGGCTGAGAGCAGACGCCGCACTACCGGCTCTGGGAGTCGTTGGCCGCTATTGTACATAGTCCGGTCCTTCCTCTGCCACCGGCAAGTGCGATGGCTCTGCCTCCCTGCGGTGCCCGTCACCAGGTTTGGAGAACACGATACTAAGAACATGTTGGCGGCTCGGGACCTGCAGGCGAAAGGGGCCCCGTGGTGCTTAGCACATCGACCTCGCGTCTCA
>NW_026868511.1:10000-22500 GCF_020745735.1 Hemiscyllium ocellatum | reverse complement strand
CAAATCA
Organism: Hemiscyllium ocellatum; assembly: GCF_020745735.1. Lineage (NCBI taxonomy): Eukaryota > Metazoa > Chordata > Chondrichthyes > Orectolobiformes > Hemiscylliidae > Hemiscyllium > Hemiscyllium ocellatum. The sequence continues at coordinate 22,493 of NW_026868511.1, read as the reverse complement.
GTAACCAGCGACACTTAGAATATTTTTGGAGCAGTACAAATCAGTAACCAGCCCCACTTAGAATATTTTTGAAGCAGTACAAATCAGTAACCAGCGACACTTAGAATATTTTTGAAGCAGTACAAATCAGTAACCAGCGACACTTAGAATATTTTTGAAGCAGTACAAATCAGTAACCAGCGACACTTAGAATATTTTTGAAGCAGTACAAATCAGTAACCAGCTGACACTTAGAATATTTTTGGAGCAGTACAAATCAGTAACCAGCTGACACTTAGAATATTTTTGAAGCAGTACAAATCAGTAACCAGCGACACTTAGAATATTTTTGGAGCAGTACAAATCAGTAACCAGCGACACTTAGAATATTTTTGAAGCAGTACAAATCAGTAACCAGCGACACTTAGAATATTTTTGAAGCAGTACAAATCAGTAACCAGCGACACTTAGAATATTGTTGAAGCAGTACAAATCAGTAACCACTGACACTTAGAATATTTTTGAAGCAGTACAAATCAGTAACCAGCGACACTTAGAATATTTTTGAAGCAGTACAAATCAGTAACCAGCGACACTTAGAATATTTTTGAAGCAGTACAAATCAGTAACCGTGACACTTAGAATATTTTTGAAGCAGTACAAATCAGTAACCAGCGACACTTAGAATATTTTTGAGCAGTACAAATCAGTAACCACGACACTTAGAATATTTTTGAGCAGTACAAATCAGTAACCACGACACTTAGAATATTTTTGAAGCAGTACAAATCAGTAACCACTGACACTTAGAATATTTTTGAAGCAGTACAAATCAGTAACCAGCGACACTTAGAATATTTTTGAAGCAGTACAAATCAGTAACCAGCGACACTTAGAATATTTTTGAAGCAGTACAAATCAGTAACCAGCGACACTTAGAATATTTTTGAAGCAGTACAAATCAGTAACCAGCGACACTTAGAATATTTTTGAGCAGTACAAATCAGTAACCACGACACTTAGAATATTTTTGAAGCAGTACAAATCAGTAACCAGCGACACTTAGAATATTTTTGAAGCAGTACAAATCAGTAACCAGCGACACTTAGAATATTTTTGGAGCAGTACAAATCAGTAACCACTGACACTTAGAATATTTTTGAAGCAGTACAAATCAGTAACCAGCGACACTTAGAATATTTTTGAAGCAGTACAAATCAGTAACCACTGACACTTAGAATATTTTTGAAGCAGTACAAATCAGTAACCAGCGACACTTAGAATATTTTTGAAGCAGTACAAATCAGTAACCAGCGACACTTAGAATATTTTTGGAGCAGTACAAATCAGTAACCAGCGACACTTAGAATATTTTTGGAGCAGTACAAATCAGTAACCACGACACTTAGAATATTTTTGAAGCAGTACAAATCAGTAACCAGCGACACTTAGAATATTTTTGAAGCAGTACAAATCAGTAACCACTGACACTTAGAATATTTTTGAAGCAGTACAAATCAGTAACCAGCTGACACTTAGAATATTTTTGAAGCAGTACAAATCAGTAACCAGCTGACACTTAGAATATTTTTGAAGCAGTACAAATCAGTAACCAGCGACACTTAGAATATTTTTGGAGCAGTACAAATCAGTAACCAGCGACACTTAGAATATTTTTGAAGCTGTACAAATCAGTAACCAGCGACACTTAGAATATTTTTGAAGCAGTACAAATCAGTAACCACTGACACTTAGAATATTTTTGAAGCAGTACAAATCAGTAACCACTGACACTTAGAATATTTTTGACGCAGTACAAATCAGTAACCACGACACTTAGAATATTTTTGAAGCAGTACAAATCAGTAACCAGCGACACTTAGAATATTTTTGGAGCAGTACAAATCAGTAACCACGACACTTAGAATATTTTTGAGCAGTACAAATCAGTAACCAGCGACACTTAGAATATTTTTGAAGCAGTACAAATCAGTAACCACTGACACTTAGAATATTTTTGAAGCAGTACAAATCAGTAACCAGCGACACTTAGAATATTTTTGAAGCAGTACAAATCAGTAACCAGCGACACTTAGAATATTTTTGAAGCAGTACAAATCAGTAACCAGCTGACACTTAGAATATTTTTGAAGCAGTACAAATCAGTAACCAGCGACACTTAGAATATTTTTGAAGCAGTACAAATCAGTAACCACGACACTTAGAATATTTTTGGAGCATTACAAATCAGTAACCAGCGACACTTAGAATATTTTTGGAGCAGTACAAATCAGTAACCAGCGACACTTAGAATATTTTTGAAGCAGTACAAATCAGTAACCAGCGACACTTAGAATATTTTTGGAGCAGTACAAATCAGTAACCAGCGACACTTAGAATATTTTTGAAGCTGTACAAATCAGTAACCAGCGACACTTAGAATATTTTTGAAGCAGTACAAATCAGTAACCACTGACACTTAGAATATTTTTGAAGCAGTACAAATCAGTAACCACTGACACTTAGAATATTTTTGACGCAGTACAAATCAGTAACCAGCGACACTTAGAATATTTTTGAAGCAGTACAAATCAGTAACCAGCGACACTTAGAATATTTTTGGAGCAGTACAAATCAGTAACCAGCGACACTTAGAATATTTTTGAAGCAGTACAAATCAGTAACCACTGACACTTAGAATATTTTTGAAGCAGTACAAATCAGTAACCAGCGACACTTAGAATATTTTTGAAGCAGTACAAATCAGTAACCACTGACACTTAGAATATTTTGAAGCAGTACAAATCAGTAACCAGCTGACACTTAGAATATTTTTGAAGCAGTACAAATCAGTAACCAGCGACACTTAGAATATTTTTGAAGCAGTACAAATCAGTAACCACTGACACTTAGAATATTTTTGGAGCATTACAAATCAGTAACCAGCGACACTTAGAATATTTTTGGAGCAGTACAAATCAGTAACCAGCGACACTTAGAATATTTTTGAAGCAGTACAAATCAGTAACCAAGTGCATTTTTGAATTGGTTACTGATTTCTCCGTTGAAGTTGGGGCTGCGGTTGGCTTCAGTTAGTGGTGGGGCTTAATTTTCGCCGAGAGGAGCGTGTCCCTGTAGTGTCTCCGAGGAAGTGGTACCTATTGAAGGGGGTGTTTATGAATTTGGGCCCTTTTTGAGTGGCATTGCCGGATGGGTTTTGTGTTGAAGGCTTCCAAATCGGGTAGCTCAGCCGGATTTGACCCGGCGGTTCTACCGACTGTCACGCCTTCGAGGGGGGACTGTTGTCTAAGTTCAGGCCGAATTTGGTGAATTTCCTAAGTCGGGAAGTGGTCCAAACGGGTTTGGGAGTGAACCTAACTGCTCATACCAACTTTGAGGCTTTGGGGCCAGGTAGCACAGTCGGATTTGACCCGGCGGTTCTGCCGAATACCTGGCCTTCGAGGGGGGCCTGCCCTCTGAGTTCAGGCCGAATTTGGTGAATTTCCTATTTTGGGAAGTGGTCCAAACGGGGATGGGAGTGAACCTGACAGCTCATACCGATTTGGGGCTTCCAAGCCGGGTAGCTCAGCCGGATTTGATCCGGCGGTTCCGACGACTGTCACGCCTTCGAGGGGGGACTGTTGTCTAAGTTCAGGCCGAATTTGGTGAATTTCCTAAGTCGGGACGTGGTACAAACGGGGTTGGGAGTGAACCTAACTGCTCATACCGACTTTGAGGCTTCGGGGCCGGGTAGCACAGTCGTATTTGTCCCGGGGGTTCTGCCGAATGCCTGGCCTTCAAGGGGGGCCTGCCCTCTGAGTTCAGGCCGAATTTGGTGAATTTCCTAAGTCGGGAAGTGGTCCAAATGGTGATAGGGTTGAATCTGACAGCTCATACCGACCTTGAGGCTTCCAAGCCGGCTGGCCCGGCCGGATTTGAACCGGCGGTTAGAAAATTTTTCAGTCAGTACAAATCAGTAACCAGCGACACTTAAAATATTTTTTAGTCAGTACAAATCAGTAACCAGCGACACTTAGAATATTTTAAGTCAGTACAAATCAGTAACCAGCGACACTTAGAATATTTTTGAAGCAGTACAAATCAGTAACCAGCGACACTTAGAATATTTTTCAGCAGTACAAATCAGTAACCAGCGACACTTAGAATATTTTTGAAGTCAGTACAAATCAGTAACCAGTGACACTTAGAATATTTTCGAAGCAGTACATATCAGTAACCGGCGACACTTAGAATATTTTTGAAGCAGTCGCCTTCGAGGGGGACTGCCCTCTGAGTTCATGCCGAATTTGGTGAATTTCCTATGTCGGGAAGTGGTCCAAATGGTGATGGGGTTGAATCTGACAGCTCATACCGACCTTGAGGCTTACAAGCCGGCTGGCCCGGCCGGATTTGACCCGGCGGTTAGAAAATTTTTCAGTCAGTACAAATCAGTAACCAGCGACACTTAGAATATTTTTCAGTCAGTACAAATCAGTAACCAGCGCACTTAGAATATTTTTGGAGCAGTACAAATCAGTAACCAGCGACACTTAGAATATTTTTGAAGCAGTACAAATCAGTAACCAGCTGACACTTAGAATATTTTTGAGCAGTACAAATCAGTAACCAGCGGACACTTAGAATATTTTTGAAGCAGTCCAAATCAGTAACCACTGACACTTAGAAATTTTTGAAGCAGTACAAATCAGTAACCCTGACACTTAGAATATTTTTGAAGCAGTACAAATCAGAACCAGCGACACTTAGAATATTTTTGGAGCAGTACAAATCAGTAACCACTGACACTTAGAATATTTTTGAAGCAGTACCAATCAGTAACCAGCGACACTTAGAATATTGTTGAGCAGTACAAATCAGTAACCACTACACTTAGAATATTTTTGGAGCAGTACAAATCAGTAACCTCTGACACTTAGAATATTTTTGAAGCAGTACAAATCAGTAACCAGCGACTTAGAATATTTTTGAAGCGGTACAAATCAGTAACCGCTGACACTTAGAATATTTTTGAAGCAGTACAAATCAGTAACCAGCGACACTTAGAATATTTTTGGTGCAGTACAAATCAGTAACCACTGACACTTAGAATATTTTTGAAGCAGTTCAGTAACCAGCGACACTTAGAATATTTTTGAAGTGTACAAATCAGTAACCACGACACTTAGAATATTTTTGGAGCAGTACAAATCAGTAACCTGACACTTAGAATATTTTTGGAGCAGTACAAATCAGTAACCAGCGACACTTAGAATATTTTTGAAGCAGTAGAAGTCAGTAACCAAGTGCATTTTTGAATTGGTTACTGATTTCTCCGTTGAAGTTGGGGCTGCGGTGGCTTCAGTTAGTGGTGGCTTAATTTTCGCCGAGGGGAGCGTGTCCCGGTCGTGTCTCCGAGGAAGTGGTAACTTTTGAAGGGGGTGTTTCTGAATTTGGGCCCTTTTTGAGTGGCATTGCCTGATGGGTTTTGTGTTGAAGGCTTCCAAATCGGGTAGCTCAGCCGGATTTGACCCGGCGGTTCTAGCGACTGTCACGCCTTCGAGGGGGGACTGTTGTATAAGTTCAGGCCGAATTTGGCGAATTTCCTAAGTCGGGAAATGGCCCAAACTGGGATGGGACTGAACCTGACTGCTCATACCGACTGTGAGGCTTCGGGGCCGGGTAGCTCAGCCGTATTTGATCCGGCGGTTCTGCCGACTTCTACGCCTTCGAGGGGGGACTGTCCTCTGAGTTCAGGCCGAATTTGGTGAATTTCCTAAGTCGGGAAGTGGTCCAAACGGGGATGGGAGTGAACCTGACAGCTCATACCGACTTTGGGGCTTCCAAGCCGGGTAGCTCAACCGGATTTGATCCGGCGGTTCTGCGACTGCCACGGCTTCGAGGGGGGACTGTTGTCTAAGTTCAGGCCGAATTTGGTGAATTTCCGAGTCGGGAAGTGGTCCAAACGGGGATGGGAGTGAACCTGACAGCTCATACCGACATTGAGGCTTCGGGGCCGGGTAGCACAGTCGGATTTGACCCGGCGATTCTGCCGACTTCCACGCCTTCGAGCGGGGACTGCCCTCTAAGTTCAGGCCGAATTTGGTGAATTTCCTAAGTCGGGAAGTGGTCCAAACGGGGATGGGAGTGAACCTGACAGCTCATACCGACTTTGGGGCTTCCAAGCCGGGTAGCTCAACCGGATTTGATCGGCGGTTCTGCCGACTGTCACGCCTTCGAGGGGGGACTGTTGTATAAGTTCAGGCCGAATTTGGTGAATTTCCCGAGTCGGGAAGTGGTCCAAACGGGGATGGGAGTGAACCTGACAGCTCTTACCGACTTTGAGGCTTCGGGGCCGGGTAGCTCAGTCGGATTTGACCCGGCGATTCTGCCGACTTCCACGCCTTCGAGCGGGGACTCTCCTCTAAGTTCAGGCCGAATTTGGTGAATTTCCTAAGTCGGGAAGTGGTTCAAACGGGGATGGGAGTGAACCTGACAGCTCATACCGACTTTGGGGCTTCCAAGCCGGGTAGCTCAACCGGATTTGATCCGGCGGTTCTAGCGACTGCCACGGCCTTCGAGGGGGGACTGTTGTATAAGTTCAGGCCGAATTTGGTGAATTTCCCGAGTCGGGAAGTGGTCCAAACGGGGATGGGAGTGAACCTGACAGCTCTTACCGACTTTGGGGCTTCCAAGCCGGGTAGCTCAACCGGATTTGATCCGGCGGTTCTGCCGACTGTCACGCCTTCGAGGGGGGACTGTTGTATAAGTTCAGGCCGAATTTGGTGAATTTCCCGAGTCGGGAAGTGGTCCAAACGGGGATGGGAGTGAACCTGACAGCTCTTACCGACTTTGAGGCTTCGGGGCCGGGTAGCTCAGCCGGATTTGATCCGGCGGTTCTGCCGACTGTCACGCCTTCGAGGGGGGACTGTCCTCTGAGTTCAGGCCGAATTTGGTGAATTTCCCGAGTCGGGAAGTGGTCCAAACGGGGATGGGAGTGAACCTGACAGCTCATACCGACTTTGAGGCTTCCAAGCCGGGTAGCTCAGCCGGATTTGACCCGGCGATTCTGCCGACTTCCACGCCTTCGAGGGGGGACTGCCCTCTGAGTTCAGGCCGAATTTGGTGCATTTCCCGAGTCGGGAAGTGGTCTCTGTCACAACGGGGGCAAGTGTCTGAAGAGGTAAAGTGAGTAACCAGCACAGCTTAGGGAAGGGTTCCAAAGTTCTCAACAATGTGAATTCGGTTACCAGGAAAGCTTAGGAAAGTTGCCTGACTGTCCCAAACGAATGAACTGCAAAACTTAGGGAACATGCCCGAAGATGCTTAAAAGTGTGAAATCAGTAAGCAGGAAAGCATAGGAAAGTGCCTGAAAGTGCTAAATGAGTAACATGAAAAACGTAGAAAAATGCCCGAAAATGTTTAAAAGTGTGAACTCAGTAACCAGCAAAACTTAGTAAAACGTTGGAAAAGCAGAAATGAGTAACCAGAAAAACTTAGAAAAATGTTTGAAAATGAGAAATGAGTAACCAGAAAAACTTAGAAAAATGTTTGAAAATGAGAAATGAGTAACCAAGAAAACTTAGAAAAATGCCCAAAAAGAAGAAATCAGTAACCAGAAAAACTTAGAAAAATGTTTGAAAATGAGAAATGAGTAACCAGAAAAACTTAGAAAAATGTTTGAAAATGAGAAATGAGTAACCAAGAAAACTTAGAAAAATGCCCAAAAAGAAGAAATCAGTAACCAGAAAAACTTAGAAAAATGTTTGAAAATGAGAAATGAGTAACCAGAAAAACTTAGAAAAATGTTTGAAAATGAGAAATGAGTAACCAAGAAAACTTAGAAAAATGCCCAAAAAGAAGAAATCAGTAACCAGAAAAACTTAGAAAAATGTTTGAAAATGAGAAATGAGTAACCAGAAAAACTTAGAAAAATGTTTGAAATGAGAAATGAGTAACCAAGAAAACTTAGAAAAATGCCCTAAAAGAAGAAATCAGTAACCAGAAAAACTTAGAAAAATGTTTGAAAATGAGAAATGAGTAACCAAGAAAACTTAGAAAAATGCCCAAAAAGAAGAAATCAGTAACCAGAAAAACTTAGAAAAATGTTTGAAAATGAGAAATGAGTAACCAGAAAAACTTAGAAAAATGTTTGAAAATGAGAAATGAGTAACCAAGAAAACTTAGAAAAATGCCCAAAAAGAAGAAATCAGTAACCAGAAAAACTTAGAAAAATGTTTGAAAATGAGAAATGAGTAACCAAGAAAACTTAGAAAAATGCCCGAAAAGAAGAAATCAGTAACCAGAAAAACTTAGAAAAATTTTCGGCCAAGTGTGAAAAATATTCTAAGTGTCAGCGGAGGAAAATGCCGAAGCATCGGGAAAGATTCAAAAACTCATGCCGAACATGAGTTCCGAAGTGCCGGAGGAACTGGGCGAATTGAGCCCGGCGGTTGGCCAGATGTCGTTTTGAGTCTGCAGCCCGAAAACTTTAACTTTGTCTGCCGCGGAAGTCTGGACCGGGAAAAATCCAAACGGTTTTGCCGGGTTCGAGTTCCAGAGCGAAGCAGTCGAATTTGAAATTCAGACCCATTCAGTGCCACTTGACATTGTGACACAGTGAGGTTGGCGGGGTACCCGGAGATTTCTGGGAACACGATTTTTTAGAACAAAATGGCGGCGCGGGACCACTTTGAAAGGCATCCGAAAAACGGTTCCGCGGGCAGAGCACTTGAATGACAGGCCTGTGTGCATGCCCAAGAGCTCTCGGAAGTCTAATTTTTGACACTTTGTCAAATTTTCGACAGACTTACCCAACTCTTGCTGCCTGTTCTAAGAATCAGTCAGAGGCCTGTGCGGCGGTCTCTTGACACTTTGGAGGGCGGGCAAACCCCACGTTGACTCCGGCCGTCCCTCCAAAAGGCACTTGCTATTGGGGGAAAGGATTGCAAGTAGCCTGGTTCCCGTGGGAGCGGCCAGGAAGGGTGCAGGCTGGCCCTTGCCTGAGCATTCCCAAAACCCTCTTCCGCTGAGAGCAGACCTCGCACGCCGCACTACCGGCTCTGGGAGTGGTTGGCCGCTATTGTACATAGTCCGGTCCTTCCTCTGCCACCCGGCAAGTGCGATGGCTCTGCCGCCCTGCGGTGCTCGTCACCCAGGTTTGGGGAACACGATACTTAGAACATGTTGGCGGCTCGGGACCTGCAGGCGAAAGGGGCCCCGTGGTGCTGAGCACATCGACCTCGGGTCTCAGTGCAAGCCGGAGAGTTCGCGGAAGTCTTAAAAGATTTTGACATCTGCTCAATTCTTTGACAGGCTTGCCTGACTCTTTCCGTCCGTTCTAAGAATCAGTCGGAGGCCGGGGCGGGGACGGTCTCTTGACACACGGAGGGTTGGCTTCCCTCCTCAGGTGTTTGTGTCGAAAATGAAGGCGAGAGATGCAAGCGTCCTGGTTCCCCTGGGTGCTGCCAGCAAGGGTGCAGGCTGACCCTTGCCTGAGCACTCCCAAAAGCCTCTTAAGCTGAGAGCAGGCGCCGCACTACCGGCTCTGGGAGTCGTTGGCCGCTATTGTACATAGTCCGGTCCTTCCTCTGCCACCCGGCAAGTGCGATGGCTCTGCCTCCCTGCGGTGCTCGTCACCCAGGTTTGGGGAACACGATACTTAGAACATGTTGGCGGCTCGGGACCTGCAGGCGAAGGGGGCCCCGTGGTGCTGAGCACATCGACCTCGCGTCTCAGTGCAAGCCGGAGAGTTCGCGGAAGTCTTAACAGGCTTGCCTGACTCTTTCCGTCCGTTCTAAGAATCAGTCGGAGGCCGGGGCGGGGACGGTCTCTTGACACACGGAGGGTTGGCTTCCCTCCTCAGGCGTTTGTGTCGAAAATGAAGGCGAGAGATGCAAGCGTCCTGGTTCCCCTGGGTGCTGCCAGCAAGGGTGCAGGCTGACCCTTGCCTGAGCACTCCCAAAAGCCTCTTAGGCTGAGAGCAGGCGCCGCACTACCGGCTCTGGGAGTCGTTGGCCGCTATTGTACATAGTCCGGTCCTTCCTCTGCCACCCGGCAAGTGCGATGGCTCTGCCTCCCTGCGGTGCCCGTCACCCAGGTTTGGAGAACACGATACTTAGAACATGTTGGCGGCTCGGGACCTGCAGGCGAAAGGGGCCCCGTGGTGCTGAGCACATCGACCTCGCGTCTCAGTGCAAGCCGGAGAGTTCGCGGAAGTCTTTAACAGGCTTGCCTGACTCTTTCCGTCCGTTCTAAGAATCAGTCGGAGGCCGGGGCGGGGACGGTCTCTTGACACACGGAGGGTTGGCTTCCCTCCTCAGGCGTTTGTGTCGAAAATGAAGGCGAGAGATGCAAGCGTCCTGGTTCCCCTGGGTGCTGCCAGCAAGGGTGCAGGCTGACCCTTGCCTGAGCACTCCCAGAAGCCTCTTAGGCTGAGAGCAGACGCCGCACTACCGGCTCTGGGAGTCGTTGGCCGCTATTGTACATAGTCCGGTCCTTCCTCTGCCACCCGGCAAGTGCGATGGCTCTGCCTCCCTGCGGTGCCCGTCACCCAGGTTTGGAGAACACGATACTAAGAACATGTTGGCGGCTCGGGACCTGCAGGCGAAAGGGGCCCCGTGGTGCTTAGCACATCGACCTCGCGTCTCAGTGCAAGCCGGAGAGTTCGCGGAAGTCTAAAGCTTTTGACATTCGCTCAAAGCTTTGACAGGCTTGCCCGACTCTTTCCGTCCGTTCTAAGAATCAGTCAGAGGCTGGTGGGGAGGTCTCTTGACGCAAGGGGAGGGGTGGCGTCCCTCCTCAGGCGCTTGTGTCGAAAATGAAGGCGAGAGATGCAAGCGTCCTGGTTCCCCTGGGTGCTGCCAGCAAGGGTGCAGGCTGACCCTTGCCTGAGCACTCCCAGAAGCCTCTTAGGCTGAGAGCAGACGCCGCACAACCGGCTCTGGGAGTCGTTGGCCGCTATTGTACATAGTCCGGTCCTTCCTCTGCCACCCGGCAAGTGCGATGGCTCTGCCTCCCTGCGGTGCCCGTCACCCAGGATTGGAGAACACGATACTAAGAACATGTTGGCGGCTCGGGACCTGCAGGCGAAAGGGGCCCCGTGGTGCTTAGCACATCGACCTCGCGTCTCAGTGCAAGCCGGAGAGTTCGCGGAAGTCTAAAGCTTTTGACATTCGCTCAAAGCTTTGACAGGCTTGCCCGACTCTTTCCGTCCGTTCTAAGAATCAGTCAGAGGCCGGTGGGGAGGTCTCTTGACGCAAAGGGGAGGGGTGGCGTCCCTCCTCAGGCGCTTGTGTCGAAAAATGAAGGCGAGAGACGCGAGCGGCCTGGTTGCTTTGGGTGCTGCCAGGAAGGATGTGGTCTGACCCTTGCCTGAGCACATCCAAAAGCATGTGATGTTGAGAGCAGACCTCGAGCCCCGCACAACCGGCTCTGGAGTCGTTGGCCGCTATTGTACATAGTCCGGTCCTTCCTCTGCCACCCGGCAAGTGCGATGGCTCTGTCGCCCTGTGGTGCCGTCACCCAGGTTTGGGGAACACGATACTAAGAACATGTTGGCGGCTCGGGACCTGCAGGCGAAAGGGGCCCCGTGGTGCTGAGCACATCGACCTCGGGTCTCGGTGCAAGCCAGAGAGTTCGCGGAAGTCTAAAGCTTTTGACATACGCTCAAATCTTTGACAGGCTTGCCCGACTCTTTCCGTCCGTTCTAAGAATCAGTCAGAGGCCGGTGGGGAGGTCTCTTGACGCAAGGGGAGGGGTGGCGTCCCTCCTCAGGCGCTTGTGTCGAAAAATGAAGGCGAGAGACACGAGCGGCCTGGTTGCTTTGGGTGCTGCCAGGAAGGATGTGGTCTGACCCTTGCCTGAGCACTCACAGAAGCATGTGACGTTGAGAGCAGACCTCGAGCCCCGCACGACCGGCTCTGGGAGTGGTTGGCCGCTATGGTACATAGTCCGGTCCTTCCTCTGCCACCCGGCAAGTGCGATGGCTCTGCCGCCCTGTGGTGCCCGTCACCCAGGTTTGGGGAACACGATACTAAGAACATGTTGGCGGCTCGGGACCTGCAGGCGAAAGGGGCCCCGGGGTGCTTAGCACATCGACCTCGTGTCTCAGTGCAAGCCGGAGGGTTCGCGGCAGTCTAAAGCTTTTGACATTCGCTCAAAGCTTTGACAGGCTTGCCCGACTCTTTCCGTCCGTTCTAAGAGTCAGTCAGAGGCCAGTGCGGAGGTCTCTTGACACAAGGGGAGGGGTGGTGTCCCTCCTCAGGCGCTTGTGTCGAAAATGAAGGCGGGAGACGCAAGCGTCCTGGTTCCCCCTGGGTGCTGCCAGCAAGGGTGCAGGCTGACCCTTGCCTGAGCACTCCCAAAAGCCTCTTAGGCTGAGAGCAGACGCCGCGCTACCGGCTCTGGGAGTCGTTGGCCGCTATGGTACATAGTCCGGTCCTTCCTCTGCCACCCGGCAAGTGCGATGGCTCTGCCGCCCTGTGGTGCTCGTCACCCAGTTTTCCAACCCGGACCG
>NW_026868509.1:0-40341 GCF_020745735.1 Hemiscyllium ocellatum | reverse complement strand
ATATTCAAAGTTCCTTTATTCCCTTACCGTCTACCTTCCTTCCAAGATATCCAACCAGACCGGAAGATCACTCTGCAGCAGTCGCTGTGCTTTCCCCGTGCTTTTCTCTCCATCTGTTACGTAGCCGCGTAGGTCGCGCTGACGACCAATCAGATGGCACGGGCCGGGCCACCGCACGTCAGGTCGACTGCAGAGAGGTTTCTCCCGGTGATCGGGGACAGCGGCGGCGGCAGGGTCATTCATTCCCCCGGCAGGGTCATTCATTCCCCCGGCATCTACAAGATTCACCAGAATTCCTCAGGCAGCACCTTGCAAACCCATGGCCAACGCAGCCTCGAAGGATGACGGCAGCAGATCCACGGGAAACACCACATTCGCAAGTTCTCACCCTCTCCCCCCCCCCGAGGACACTCGCTGTCCTGAATTGCAAATATGTCTTTGTTCCTCCGGTGTTACGGTCAAAATCGGGAATCCCCGCCCAAACAGCATCGCGGGGCTACCGACAGCACTTGGACTGCAGCGGTTCGAGAGAGCAGCTCACACCAGGCTGATCTCGGCATGGGCGAGAAATGTTGGCCTTGACGGAAAGATCCTATTCATTGCCTCCCCTTGTGTTGGTGTAGCTTGCCCATAAATGCCAATCATCGTTTCCCTCACGTACAGGATTCGCCTCCCTCGGCATTCCGCATCAATCCGAAAAGTTGCGAAAAGCGAATTTAGTCCGTGCACCCTTTCTTTATCGTCCACTTTCAATATCCTCTCTACTTGTATCCGACTCTCTGTGAGAGAATGGGGAGGGAGCTGATCTCCCCGTGTAAACATGTCACGCTGCAAGCGCGCCTCATCACCACCAGCAGCTCGATTCGACATCTCCGTTCATTGCTGCAGATCGCTGACAACATTATAATCCGACCCAGTTGACAAACTGACAACTGTTTCGCTACTTGCACCGCAAATGATGACAAATCGTTCCAAATCGTACGGGTGGCACAGTGGATCAGTGGTTAGTACGGCTGCCTGGTGGCACCAGGGAGCTGAAGCCAGTTCCAGCCTTGGGCGATCGTCTGCGTGAATAATCTTTACGTACAGACGTAGCTACTAAAGCAGGTCGCTTCCGTACAGTAGTTTGCGAAGAAACAAACAGAGATGGGGGTTTCACTCTATTCAGGAAACAGACCAAAGACATTTCTTTCTTGTTCAAGAAAATATTAGGATAAATTTGTTGCCTCGGGGGTGGGGGGGGGGCGGGGGGGTTGGGAAGGGGCTGTGGGGGCTGATCTGATAGCCATTTGACATTGGCTGAGTCATGGGATCCCACAACCTGATTTGACTGTGTTAAAAATCCCACAACACCAGGTTTCAGCCCAACGGGGTTCTTTGAAATTACAGCAGTCACCCCACCCCCCGCCACCGCCGTACCATCGGTGGGATACGTTCCAAGAACGACCGCAGAAGCCCAAAACGGCAGACAAGGGCAAATCCATTCATTAAATGGCAAGTTACCTTCCTGGCAGGCCCCTGGTTCCAGAATGTTCCCTGTAGCACGTTGGGTTACCCCTGTCCTGGCTTTCTGCGTGCTGCACCTTCATCAGGTAACTGCAGAGCAGGTTCATAAGACAGAAAAACCCGTAACAAAAGACGATAGTTTCCTGCAACTGAAAAGACAATAGATGCAACAATCACTGACTGCCATCAACACGGCAAACTAGCAAAGGCAAGAGATTCACATTGCATTCACCTGCTTTTGAACTTGGGTAAGCGTTGGGTGCACCATTCCTGGAAACACTGCAATACCAGGCTGATACATGGAGAGGACAGAGCAAGCCCTTAAGCCATCTCCCTGCTCCAAAAATCCATTTAATACAAACACTCCCACCTTCGGGAGATATCAGCGATTAAACTGATAAGAACAGAAACTACACATATTCCAAGCCAAAAGGCCGAGAAGCGATAGCACATTAATACTCCAACGGTGGAGGTCATATTTGCCGACTATCCTTTCCATCAGTTTGATGATATTCAAAGTTCCTTTATTCCCTTACCGTCTACCTTCCTTCCAAGATATCCAACCAGACCGGAAGATCCACTCTGCAGCAGTCGCTGTGCTTTCCCCGTGCTTTTCTCTCCATCTGTTACGTAGCCGCGTAGGTCGCGCTGACGACCAATCAGATGGCACGGGCGGAGCCACCGCACGTCAGGTCGACTGCAGAGAGGTTTCTCCGGTGATCGGGGACAGCGGCGGCGGCAGGGTCATTCATTCCCCATGGCATCTACAAGATTCACCAGAATTCCTCAGGCAGCACCTTGCAAACCCATGGCCAACGCAGCCTCGAAGGATGACGCAGCAGATCCACGGGAACACCACCATTCGCAAGTTCTCCCCCCCCTCCCGAGAACTCGCTGTCCTGAATTGCAAATATGTCTTTGTTCCTCCGGTGTTACCGGGTCAAAATCGGGAATCCCCGCCCAAACAGCATCGCGGGGCTACCGACAGCACTTGGACTGCAGCGGTTCGAGAGAGCAGCTCACCACCAGGCTGATCTCGGCATGGGCGAGAAATGTTGGCCTTGACGGAAAGATCCTATTCATTGCCTCCCCTTGTGTTGGTGTAGCTTGCCCATAAATGCCAATCATCGTTTCCCTCACGTACAGGATTTGCTCCTCGGCATTCCGCATCAATCCGAAAAGTTGCGAAAAGCGAATTACGTCCGTGCACCCTTTCTTTATCGTCCACTCTCAATATCCTCTCTACTTGTATCCGACTCTCTGGAGAATGGGGAGGGAGCTGATCTCCCCGTGTAAACATGTCACGCTGCAAGCGCGCCTCATCACCACCAGCAGCTCGATTCGACATCTCCGTTCACATTGCTGCAGATCGCTGACAACATTATAATCCGACCCAGTTGACAAACTGACAACTGTTTCGCTACTTGCACCGCAAAATGATGACAAATCGTTCCAAATCGTACGGGTGGCACAGTGGATCAGTGGTTAGTACGGCTGCCTGGTGGCACCAGGGAGCTGAAGCCAGTTCCAGCCTTGGGCGATCGTCTGCGTGAATAATCTTTACGTACAGACGTAGCTACTAAAGCAGGTCGCTTCCGTACAGTAGTTTGCGAAGAAACAAACAGAGATGGGGGTTTCACTCTATTCAGGAAACAGACCAAAGACATTTCCTTTCTTGTTCAAGAAAATATTAGGATAAATTTGTTGCCTCGGGGGGTGGGGGGGGAGGCGGGGGGGTTGGGAAGGGCTGTGGGGGCTGATCTGTGATAGCCATTTGACATTGGCTGAGTCATGGGATCCCACAACCTGATTTGACTGTGTTAAAAATCCCACAACACCAGGTTTCAGCCCAACGGGGTTCTTTGAAATTACAGCAGTCACCCCACCCCCCCGCCACCGCCGTACCATCGGTGGGATACGTCCAAGAACGACCGCAGAAGCCCAAAACGGCAGACAAGGGCAAATCCATTCATTTAAATTGGCAAGTTACCTTCCTGGCAGGCCCCTGGTTCCAGAATGTTCCCTGTAGCACGTTGGGGTTACCCCTGTCCTGGCTTTCTGCGTGCTGCACCTTCATCAGGTAACTGCAGAGCAGGTTCATAAGACAGAAAACCCGTAACAAAAGACGATAGTTTCCTGCAACTGAAAAGACAATAGATGCAACAATCACTGACTGCCATCAACACGGCAAACTAGCAAAGGCAAGAGATTCACATTGCATTCACCTGCTTTTGAACTTGGGTAAGCGTTGGGTGCACCATTCCTGGAAACACTGCAATACCAGGCTGATACATGGAGAGGACAGAGCAAGCCCTTAAGCCATCTCCCTGCTCCAAAAATCCATTTAATACAAACACTCCCACCTTCGGGAGATATCAGCGATTAAACTGATAAGAACAGAAACTACACATATTCCAAGCCAAAAGGCCGAGAAGCGATAGCACATTAATACTCCAACGGTGGAGGTCATATTTGCCGACTATCCTTTCCATCAGTTTGATGATATTCAAAGTTCCTTTATTCCTTACCGTCTACCTTCCTTCCAAGATATCCAACCAGACCGGAAGATCACTCTGCAGCAGTCGCTGTGCTTTCCCCGTGCTTTTCTCTCCATCTGTTACGTAGCCGCGTAGGTCGCGCTGACGACCAATCAGATGGCACGGGCCGGAGCCACCGCACGTCAGGTCGACTGCAGAGAGGTTTCTCCCGGTGATCGGGGACAGCGGCGGCGGCAGGGTCATTCATTCCCCCGGCAGGGTCATTCATTCCCCCGGCATCTACAAGATTCACCAGAATTCCTCAGGCAGCACCTTGCAAACCCATGGCCAACGCAGCCTCGAAGGATGACGGCAGCAGATCCACGGGAACACCACCATTCGCAAGTTCTCCACCCTCCCCCCCCCCGAGACACTCGCTGTCCTGAATTGCAAATATGTCTTTGTTCCTCCGGTGTTACCGGGTCAAAATCGGGAATCCCCGCCCAAACAGCATCGCGGGGCTACCGACAGCACTTGGACTGCAGCGGTTCGAGAGAGCAGCTCACCACCAGGCTGATCTCGGCATGGGCGAGAAATGTTGGCCTTGACGGAAAGATCCTATTCATTGCCTCCCCTTGTGTTGGTGTAGCTTGCCCATAAATGCCAATCATCGTTTCCCTCACGTACAGGATTCGCTCCTCGGCATTCCGCATCAATCCGAAAAGTTGCGAAAAGCGAATTACGTCCGTGCACCCTTTCTTTATCGTCCACTCTCAATATCCTCTCTACTTGTATCCGACTCTCTGGAGAATGGGGAGGGAGCTGATCTCCCCGTGTAAACATGTCACGCTGCAAGCGCGCCTCATCACCACCAGCCGTCGATTCGACATCTCCGTTCACATTGCTGCAGATCGCTGACAACATTATAATCCGACCCAGTTGACAAACTGACAACTGTTTCGCTACTTGCACCGCAAATGATGACAAATCGTTCCAAATCGTACGGGTGGCACAGTGGATCAGTGGTTAGTACGGCTGCCTGGTGGCACCAGGGAGCTGAAGCCAGTTCCAGCCTTGGGCGATCGTCTGCGTGAATAATCTTTACGTACAGACGTAGCTACTAAAGCAGGTCGCTTCCGTACAGTAGTTTGCGAAGAAACAAACAGAGATGGGGGTTTCACTCTATTCAGGAAACAGACCAAAGACATTTCTTTCTTGTTCAAGAAAATATTAGGATAAATTTGTTGCCTCGGGGGTGGGGGGGGAGAGGCGGGGGGGTTGGGAAGGGGCTGTGGGGGCTGATCTGATAGCCATTTGACATTGGCTGAGTCATGGGATCCCACAACCTGATTTGACTGTGTTAAAAATCCACAACACCAGGGTTCAGCCCAACGGGGTTCTTTGAAATTACAGCAGTCACCCCACCCCCGCCACCGCCGTACCATCGGTGGGATACGTTCCAAGAACGACCGCAGAAGCCCAAAACGGCAGACAAGGGCAAATCCATTCATTTAAATTGGCAAGTTACCTGCCTGGCTGGCCCCTGGTTCCAGAATGTTCCCTGTAGCACGTTGGGGTTACCCCTGTCCTGGCTTTCTGCGTGCTGCACCTTCATCAGGTAACTGCAGAGCAGGTTCATAAGACAGAAAACCCGTAACAAAAGACGATAGTTTCCTGCAACTGAAAAGACAATAGATGCAACAATCACTGACTGCCATCAACACGGCAAACTAGCAAAGGCAAGAGATTCACATTGCATTCACCTGCTTTTGAACTTGGGTAAGCGTTGGGTGCACCATTCCTGGAAACACTGCAATACCAGGCTGATACATGGAGAGGACAGAGCAAGCCCTTAAGCCATCTCCCTGCTCCAAAAATCCATTTAATACAAACACTCCCACCTTCGGGAGATATCAGCGATTAAACTGATAAGAACAGAAACTACACATATTCCAAGCCAAAAGGCCGAGAAGCGATAGCACATTAATACTCCAACGGTGGAGGTCATATTTGCCGACTATCCTTTCCATCAGTTTGATGATATTCAAAGTTCCTTTATTCCCTTACCGTCTACCTTCCTTCAAGATATCCAACCAGACCGGAAGATCACTCTGCAGCAGTCGCTGTGCTTTCCCCGTGCTTTTCTCTCCATCTGTTACGTAGCCGCGTAGGTCGCGCTGACGACCAATCAGATGGCACGGGCGGAGCCACCGCACGTCAGGTCGACTGCAGAGAGGTTTCTCCCGGTTGATCGGGGACAGCGGCGGCGGCAGGGTCATTCATTCCCCCGGCAGGGTCATTCATTCCCCCGGCATCTACAAGATTCACCAGAATTCCTCAGGCAGCACCTTGCAAACCATGGCCAACGCAGCCTCGAAGGATGACGGCAGCAGATCCACGGGAACACCACCATTCGCAAGTTCTCCCCCCCCCCCCGCCGAGACACTCGCTGTCCTGAATTGCAAATATGTCTTGTTCCTCCGGTGTTACCGGGTCAAAATCGGGAATCCCCGCCCAAACAGCATCGCGGGCTACCGACAGCACTTGGACTGCAGCGGTTCGAGAGAGCAGCTCACCACCAGGCTGATCTCGGCATGGGCGAGAAATGTTGGCCTTGACGGAAAGATCCTATTCATTGCCTCCCCTTGTGTTGGTGTAGCTTGCCCATAAATGCCAATCATCGTTTCCCTCACGTACAGGATTCGCTCCTCGGCATTCCGCATCAATCCGAAAAGTTGCGAAAAGCGAATTACGTCCGTGCACCCTTTCTTTATCGTCCACTCTCAATATCCTCTCTACTTGTATCCGACTCTCTGGAGAATGGGGAGGGAGCTGATCTCCCCGTGTAAACATGTCACGCTGCAAGCGCGCCTCATCACCACCAGCAGCTCGATTCGACATCTCCGTTCACATTGCTGCAGATCGCTGACAACATTATAATCCGACCCAGTTGACAAACTGACAACTGTTTCGCTACTTGCACCGCAAATGATGACAAATCGTTCCAAATCGTACGGGTGGCACAGTGGATCAGTGGTTAGTACGGCTGCCTGGTGGCACCAGGGAGCTGAAGCCAGTTCCAGCCTTGGGCGATCGTCTGCGTGAATAATCTTTACGTACAGACGTAGCTACTAAAGCAGGTCGCTTCCGTACAGTAGTTTGCGAAGAAACAAACAGAGATGGGGGTTTCACTCTATTCAGGAAACAGACCAAAGACATTTCTTTCTTGTTCAAGAAAATATTAGGATAAATTTGTTGCCTCGGGGGGTGGGGGGGGAGGCGGGGGGGTTGGGAAGGGGCTGTGGGGGCTGATCTGATAGCCATTTGACATTGGCTGAGTCATGGGATCCCACAACCTGATTTGACTGTGTTAAAAATCCCACAACACCAGGTTTCAGCCCAACGGGGTTCTTTGAAATTACAGCAGTCACCCCACCCCCGCCACCGCCGTACCATCGGTGGGATACGTTCCAAGAACGACCGCAGAAGCCCAAAACGGCAGACAAGGGCAAATCCATTCATTTAAATTGGCAAGTTACCTTCCTGGCAGGCCCCTGGTTCCAGAATGTTCCCTGTAGCACGTTGGGGTTACCCTGTCCTGGCTTTCAGCGTGCTGCACCTTCATCAGGTAACTGCAGAGCAGGTTCATAAGACAGAAAACCCGTAACAAAAGACGATAGTTTCCTGCAACTGAAAAGACAATAGATGCAACAATCACTGACTGCCATCAACACGGCAAACTAGCAAAGGCAAGAGATTCACATTGCATTCACCTGCTTTGAACTTGGGTAAGCGTTGGGTGCACCATTCCTGGAAACACTGCAATACCAGGCTGATACATGGAGAGGACAGAGCAAGCCCTTAAGCCATCTCCCTGCTCCAAAAATCCATTTAATACAAACACTCCCACCTTCGGGAGATATCAGCGTTTAAACTGATAAGAACAGAAACTACACATATTCCAAGCCAAAAGGCCGAGAAGCGATAGCACATTAATACTCCAACGGTGGAGGTCATATTTGCCGACTATCCTTTCCATCAGTTTGATGATATTCAAAGTTCCTTTATTCCCTACCGTCTACCTTCCTTCCAAGATATCCAACCAGACCGGAAGATCACTCTGCAGCAGTCGCTGTGCTTTCCCCGTGCTTTTCTTCCATCTGTTACGTAGCCGCGTAGGTCGCGCTGACGACCAATCAGATGGCACGGGCCGGAGCCACCGCACGTCAGGTCGACTGCAGAGAGGTTTCTCCCGGTGATCGGGGACAGCGGCGGCGGCAGGGTCATTCATTCCCCGGCAGGGTCATTCATTCCCCCGGCATCTACAAGATTCACCAGAATTCCTCAGGCAGCACCTTGCAAACCCATGGCCAACGCAGCCTCGAAGGATGACGGCAGCAGATCCACGGGAACACCACCATTCGCAAGTTCTCCTCCCCCCCCCCCGAGGCACTCGCTGTCCTGAATTGCAAATATGTCTTTGTTCCTCCGGTGTTACCGGGTCAAAATCGGGAATCCCCGCCCAAACAGCATCGCGGGGCTACCGACAGCACTTGGACTGCAGCGGTTCGAGAGAGCAGCTCACCACCAGGCTGATCTCGGCATGGGCGAGAAATGTTGGCCTTGACGGAAGATCCTATTCATTGCCTCCCCTTGTGTTGGTGTAGCTTGCCCATAACTGCCAATCATCGTTTCCCTCACGTACAGGATTCGCTCCTCGGCATTCCGCATCAATCCGAAAAGTTGCGAAAAGCGAATTACGTCCGTGCACCCTTTCTTTATCGTCCACTCTCAATATCCTCTCTACTTGTATCCGACTCTCTGGAGAATGGGGAGGGAGCTGATCTCCCCGTGTAAACATGTCACGCTGCAAGCGCGCCTCATCACCACCAGCAGCTCGATTCGACATCTCCGTTCACATTGCTGCAGATCGCTGACAACATTATAATCCGACCCAGTTGACAAACTGACAACTGTTTCGCTACTTGCACCGCAAATGATGACAAATCGTTCCAAATCGTACGGGTGGCACAGTGGATCAGTGGTTAGTACGGCTGCCTGGTGGCACCAGGGAGCTGAAGCCAGTTCCAGCCTTGGGCGATCGTCTGCGTGAATAATCTTTACGTACAGACGTAGCTACTAAAGCAGGTCGCTTCCGTACAGTAGTTTGCGAAGAAACAAACAGAGATGGGGGTTTCACTCTATTCAGGAAACAGACCAAAGACATTTCTTTCTTGTTCAAGAAAATATTAGGATAAATTTGTTGCCTCGGGGGTGGGGGGGGGAGGCGGGGGGGTTGGGAAGGGGCTGTGGGGGCTGATCTGATAGCCATTTGACATTGGCTGAGTCATGGGATCCCACAACCTGATTTGACTGTGTTAAAAATCCCACAACACCAGGTTTCAGCCCAACGGGGTTCTTTGAAATTACAGCAGTCACCCCACCCCCGCCACCGCCGTACCATCGGTGGGATACGTTCGTTCCAAGAACGACCGCAGAAGCCCAAAACGGCAGACAAGGGCAAATCCATTCATTTAAATTGGCAAGTTACCTTCCTGGCAGGCCCTGGTTCCAGAATGTTCCCTGTAGCACGTTGGGGTTACCCCTGTCCTGGCTTTCTGCGTGCTGCACCTTCATCAGGTAACTGCAGAGCAGGTTCATAAGACAGAAAACCCGTAACAAAAGACGATAGTTTCCTGCAACTGAAAAGACAATAGATGCAACAATCACTGACTGCCATCAACACGGCAAACTAGCAAAGGCAAGAGATTCACATTGCATTCACCTGCTTTTGAACTTGGGTAAGCGTTGGGTGCACCATTCCTGGAAACACTGCAATACCAGGCTGATACATGGAGAGGACAGAGCAAGCCCTTAAGCCATCTCCCTGCTCCAAAAATCCATTTAATACAAACACTCCCACCTTCGGAGATATCAGCGATTAAAACTGATAAGAACAGAAACTACACATATTCCAAGCCAAAAGGCCGAGAAGCGATAGCACATTAATACTCCAACGGTGGAGGTCATATTTGCCGACTATCCTTTCCATCAGTTTGATGATATTCAAAGTTCCTTTATTCCCTTACCGTCTACCTTCCTTCCAAGATATCCAACCAGACCGGAAGATCACTCTGCAGCAGTCGCTGTGCTTTCCCCGTGCTTTTCTCTCCATCTGTTACGTAGCCGCGTAGGTCGCGCTGACGACCAATCAGATGGCACGGGCCGGAGCCACCGCACGTCAGGTCGACTGCAGAGAGGTTTCTCCCGGTGATCGGGGACAGCGGCGGCGGCAGGGTCATTCATTCCCCCGGCATCTACAAGATTCACCAGAATTCCTCAGGCAGCACCTTGCAAACCCATGGCCAACGCAGCCTCGAAGGAAGGATGACGGCAGCAGATCCACGGGAACACCACCATTCGCAAGTTCTCCCCCCCCCCCGAGACACTCGCTGTCCTGAATTGCAAATATGTCTTTGTTCCTCCGGTGTTACCGGGTCAAAATCGGGAATCCCCGCCCAAACAGCATCGCGGGGCTACCGACAGCACTTGGACTGCAGCGGTTCGAGAGAGCAGCTCACCACCCAGGCTGATCTCGGCATGGGCGAGAAATGTTGGCCTTGACGGAAAGATCCTATTCATTGCCTCCCCTTGTGTTGTGTAGCTTGCCCATAAATGCCAATCATCGTTTCCCTCACGTACGTAGGATTCTCGGCATTCCGCATCAATCCGAAAATTGCGAAAAGCGAATTACGTCCGTGCACCTTTCTTTATCGTCCACCTCTCAATATCCTCTCTCTACTGTAACGACTCTCTTGAGAATGGGGAGGGAGCTGATCCCCCGTAAACATGTCACGCTCACGCACCACCCATATCCCACTCACTCCACACTAATACAAATTCAGATCACTTGCTGCAACAATCCTGACCATTATACCCCACAGTTGACAAACTCAACAATCGCCCTTGCCCCAATGATGACAAATCTTCCAAATCGTACGGGTGGCACAGTGGATCAGTGGTTAATACTTGCCATCCCAGGATGAACAGTGGATCAGCCTTAACGCTCCAGGTGCGAATAATCTTTACACAACGTAGCTACTAAAGCAGGTCGCTTCCGTACAGTAGTTTCGTACGAAATAAAGCAGAGAAGTGGGGGTCTCATTTTATTAAACAAACACAGACATTGGGTTTCACTCTTCATAACAAAACAATTACATTTCAAATTTGTTAAAAAAATGTTTACGGGGGGGGGGGGGAGGGGGGGGGGAGGGGCTTGGGGGGGGCTGATAACATATTGACATTGCTGATTCATTGGAGTCATCCACCCACCTGATTGACTGTGTATTAAAAATCCCACAACACCAGGTTTCAGCCCAACGGGGTTTTTGAAATACAGCATCACCCCCCCCCCCCTCCCCCCGTACCATGGGATCATACGTAACCCCATCCACCGACCCAGAGCCCAAAACGGCAGACAAGGGGCAAATCCATTCATTCAAAAATTGGCAAGTTACCCCTGGCAGGCCCCTTTCCATGAATCCAGAATCCCTGTAGCACGTTGGGGTTACCCCTGTCCTGGCTTTCTGCGTGCTGCACCTTCATCAGGTAACTGCAGAGCAGGTTCATAAGACAGAAAACCCGTAACAAAAGACGATAGTTTCCTGCAACTGAAAAGACAATAGATGCAACAATCACTGACTGCCATCAACACGGCAAACTAGCAAAGGCAAGAGATTCACATTGCATTCACCTGCTTTTGAACTTGGGTAAGCGTTGGGTGCACCATTCCTGGAAACACTGCAATACCAGGCTGATACATGGAGAGGACAGAGCAAGCCCTTAAGCCATCTCCCTGCTCCAAAAATCCATTTAATACAAACACTCCCACCTTCGGGAGATATCAGCGATTAAACTGATAAGAACAGAAACTACACATATCCAAGCCAAAAGGCCGAGAAGCGATAGCACATAATACTCCAACGGTGGAGGTCATATTTGCCGACTATCCTTTCCATCAGTTTGATGATATTCAAAGTTCCTTTATTCCCTTACCGTCTACCTTCCTTCCAAGATATCCAACCAGACCGGAAGATCACTCTGCAGCAGTCGCTGTGCTTTCCCCGTGCTTTTCTCTCCATCTGTTACGTAGCCGCGTAGGTCGCGCTGACGACCAATCAGATGGCACGGGCCGGAGCCACCGCACGTCAGGTCGACTGCAGAGAGGTTTCTCCCGGTGATCGGGGACAGCGGCGGCGGCAGGGTCATTCATTTCCCCGGCAGGGTCATTCATTCCCCGGATCTACAAGATTCACCAGAATTCCTCAGGCAGCACCTTGCAAACCCATGGCCAACGCAGCCTCGAAGGATGACGGCAGCAGATCCACGGGAACACCACCATTCGCAAGTTCTCCCCCCCCCCCGAGACACTCGCTGTCCTGAATTGCAAATATGTCTTTGTTCCTCCGGTGTTACCGGGTCAAAATCGGGAATCCCCGCCCAAACAGCATCGCGGGGCTACCGACAGCACTTGGACTGCAGCGGTTCGAGAGAGCAGCTCACCACCAGGCTGATCTCGGCATGGGCGAGAAATGTTGGCCTTGACGGAAAGATCCTATTCATTGCCTCCCCTTGTGTTGGTGTAGCTTGCCCATAAATGCCAATCATCGTTTCCCTCACGTACAGGATTCGCTCCTCGGCATTCCGCATCAATCCGAAAAGTTGCGAAAAGCGAATTACGTCCGTGCACCCTTTCTTTATCGTCCACTCTCAATATCCTCTCTACTTGTATCCGACTCTCTGTGGAGAATGGGGAGGGAGCTGATCTCCCCGTGTAAACATGTCACGCTGCAAGCGCGCCTCATCACCACCAGCAGCTCGATTCGACATCTCCGTTCACATTGCTGCAGATCGCTGACAACATTATAATCCGACCCAGTTGACAAACTGACAACTGTTTCGCTACTTGCACCGCAAATGATGACAAATCGTTCCAAATCGTACGGGTGGCACAGTGGATCAGTGGTTAGTACGGCTGCCTGGTGGCACCAGGGAGCTGAAGCCAGTTCCAGCCTTGGGCGATCGTCTGCGTGAATAATCTTTACGTACAGACGTAGCTACTAAAGCAGGTCGCTTCCGTACAGTAGTTTGCGAAGAAACAAACAGAGATGGGGGTTTCACTCTATTCAGGAAACAGACCAAAGACATTTCTTTCTTGTTCAAGAAAATATTAGGATAAATTTGTTGCCTCGGGGTGGGGGGGGAGGCGGGGGGGTTGGGAAGGGGCTGTGGGGGCTGATCTGATAGCCATTTGACATTGGCTGAGTCATGGGATCCCACAACCTGATTTGACTGTGTTAAAAATCCCACAACACCAGGTTTCAGCCCAACGGGGTTCTTTGAAATTACAGCAGTCACCCCACCCCCCGCCACCGCCGTACCATCGGTGGGATACGTTCCAAGAACGACCGCAGAAGCCCAAAACGGCAGACAAGGGCAAATCCATTCATTCAAATTGGCAAGTTACCTTCCTGGCAGGCCCCTGGTTCCAGAATGTTCCCTGTAGCACGTTGGGGTTACCCCTGTCCTGGCTTTCTGCGTGCTGCACCTTCATCAGGTAACTGCAGAGCAGGTTCATAAGACAGAAAACCCGTAACAAAAGACGATAGTTTCCTGCAACTGAAAAGACAATAGATGCAACAATCACTGACTGCCATCAACACGGCAAACTAGCAAAGGCAAGAGATTCACATTGCATTCACCTGCTTTTGAACTTGGGTAAGCGTTGGGTGCACCATTCCTGGAAACACTGCAATACCAGGCTGATACATGGAGAGGACAGAGCAAGCCCTTAAGCCATCTCCCTGCTCAAAAATCCATTTAATACAAACACTCCCACCTTCGGGAGATATCAGCGATTAAACTTATAAGAACAGAAACTACACATATTCCAAGCCAAAAGGCCGAGAAGCGATAGCACATTAATACTCCAACGGTGGAGGTCATATTTGCCGACTATCCTTTCCATCAGTTTGATGATATTCAAAGTTCCTTTATTCCCTTACCGTCTACCTTCCTTCCAAGATATCCAACCAGACCGGAAGATCACTCTGCAGCAGTCGCTGTGCTTTCCCCGTGCTTTTCTCTCCATCTGTTACGTAGCCGCGTAGGTCGCGCTGACGACCAATCAGATGGCACGGGCCGGAGCCACCGCACGTCAGGTCGACTGCAGAGAGGTTTCTCCCGGTGATCGGGGACAGCGGCGGCGGCAGGGTCATTCATTCCCCCGGCATCTACAAGATTCACCAGAATTCCTCAGGCAGCACCTTGCAAACCCATGGCCAACGCAGCCTCGAAGGATGACGGCAGCAGATCCACGGGAACACCACCATTCGCAAGTTCTCCCCCCCGCCGAGACACTCGCTGTCCTGAATTGCAAATATGTCTTTGTTCCTCCGGTGTTACCGGGTCAAAATCGGGAATCCCCGCCCAAACAGCATCGCGGGGCTACCGACAGCACTTGGACTGCAGCGGTTCGAGAGAGCAGCTCACCACCAGGCTGATCTCGGCATGGGCGAGAAATGTTGGCCTTGACGGAAAGATCCTATTCATTGCCTCCCCTTGTGTTGGTGTAGCTTGCCCATAAATGCCAATCATCGTTTCCCTCACGTACAGGATTCGCTCCTCGGCATTCCGCATCAATCCGAAAAGTTGCGAAAAGCGAATTACGTCCGTGCACCCTTTCTTTATCGTCCACTCTCAATATCCTCTCTACTTGTATCCGACTCTTGGAGAATGGGGAGGGAGCTGATCTCCCCGTGTAAACATGTCACGCTGCAAGCGCGCCTCATCACCACCAGCAGCTCGATTCGACATCTCCGTTCACATTGCTGCAGATCGCTGACAACATTATAATCCGACCCAGTTGACAAACTGACAACTGTTTCGCTACTTGCACCGCAAATGATGACAAATCGTTCCAAATCGTACGGGTGGCACAGTGGATCAGTGGTTAGTACGGCTGCCTGGTGGCACCAGGGAGCTGAAGCCAGTTCCAGCCTTGGGCGATCGTCTGCGTGAATAATCTTTACGTACAGACGTAGCTACTAAAGCAGGTCGCTTCCGTACAGTAGTTTGCGAAGAAACAAACAGAGATGGGGGTTTCACTCTATTCAGGAAACAGACCAAAGACATTTCTTTCTTGTTCAAGAAAATATTAGGATAAATTTGTTGCCTCGGGGGTGGGGGGGGAGGCGGGGGGGTTGGGAAGGGGCTGTGGGGGCTGATCTGATAGCCATTTGACATTGGCTGAGTCATGGGATCCCACAACCTGATTTGACTGTGTTAAAAATCCCACAACACCAGGTTTCAGCCCAACGGGGTTCTTTGAAATTACAGCAGTCACCCCACCCCCCCCCACCGCCGTACCATCGGTGGGATACGTTCCAAGAACGACCGCAGAAGCCCAAAACGGCAGACAAGGGCAAATCCATTCATTTAAATTGGCAAGTTACCTTCCTGGCAGGCCCCTGGTTCCAGAATGTTCCCTGTAGCACGTTGGGGTTACCCCTGTCCTGGCTTTCAGCGTGCTGCACCTTCATCAGGTAACTGCAGAGCAGGTTCATAAGACAGAAAACCCGTAACAAAAGACGATAGTTTCCTGCAACTGAAAAGACAATAGATGCAACAATCACTGACTGCCATCAACACGGCAAACTAGCAAAGGCAAGAGATTCACATTGCATTCACCTGCTTTTGAACTTGGGTAAGCGTTGGGTGCACCATTCCTGGAAACACTGCAATACCAGGCTGATACATGGAGAGGACAGAGCAAGCCCTTAAGCCATCTCCCTGCTCCAAAAATCCATTTAATACAAACACTCCCACCTTCGGGAGATATCAGCGATTAAACTGATAAGAACAGAAACTACACATATTCCAAGCCAAAAGGCCGAGAAGCGATAGCACATTATAATCCAACGGTGGTGGGTCATATTTGCCGACTATCCTTTCCATCAGTTGATGTGATATTCAAAGTTCCTTTATTCCCTTACCGTCTACCTTCCTTCCAAATATCCAACCAGACCGGAAGATCACTCTGCAGCAGGTGCTTTTTCCCCCCTTTTTTTCTCACTGTTACGTGCCGAGGTAGGTCGCGCTGACGACCAATCAGATGGCACGGGCCGGAGCCACCGCACGTCAGGTCGACTGCAGAGAGGTTTTCCCGGTGATCGGGGACAGCGGCGGCGGCAGGGTCATTCATTTCCCCGGCAGGGTCATTCATTCCCCCGGCATCTACAAGATTCACCAGAATTCCTCAGGCAGCACCTTGCAAACCCATGGCCAACGCAGCCTCGAAGGATGACGGCAGCAGATCCACGGGAACACCACCATTCGCAAGTTCCCTCCCCCCCGCCGAGACACTCGCTGTCCTGAATTGCAAATATGTCTTTGTTCCTCCGGTGTTACCGGGTCAAAATCGGGAATCCCCGCCCAAACAGCATCGCGGGGCTACCGACAGCACTTGGACTGCAGCGGTTCGAGAGAGCAGCTCACCACCAGGCTGATCTCGGCATGGGCGAGAAATGTTGGCCTTGACGGAAAGATCCTATTCATTGCCTCCCCTTGTGTTGGTGTAGCTTGCCCATAAATGCCAATCATCGTTTCCCTCACGTACAGGATTCGCTCCTCGGCATTCCGCATCAATCCGAAAAGTTGCGAAAAGCGAATTACGTCCGTGCACCCTTTCTTTATCGTCCACTCTCAATATCCTCTCTACTTGTATCCGACTCTCTGTGGAGAATGGGGAGGGAGCTGATCTCCCCGTGTAAACATGTCACGCTGCAAGCGCGCCTCATCACCACCAGCAGCTCGATTCGACATCTCCGTTCACATTGCTGCAGATCGCTGACAACATTATAATCCGACCCAGTTGACAAACTGACAACTGTTTCGCTACTTGCACCGCAAATGATGACAAATCGTTCCAAATCGTACGGGTGGCACAGTGGATCAGTGGTTAGTACGGCTGCCTGGTGGCACCAGGGAGCTGAAGCCAGTTCCAGCCTTGGGCGATCGTCTGCGTGAATAATCTTTACGTACAGACGTAGCTACTAAAGCAGGTCGCTTCCGTACAGTAGTTTGCGAAGAAACAAACAGAGATGGGGGTTTCACTCTATTCAGGAAACAGACCAAAGACATTTCTTTCTTGTTCAAGAAAATATTAGGATAAATTTGTTGCCTCGGGGGTGGG
This sequence comes from Hemiscyllium ocellatum, assembly GCF_020745735.1. Classification (NCBI taxonomy): domain Eukaryota; kingdom Metazoa; phylum Chordata; class Chondrichthyes; order Orectolobiformes; family Hemiscylliidae; genus Hemiscyllium; species Hemiscyllium ocellatum. Next base: position 23,106 of record NW_026868509.1, on the reverse strand, counting down.
GGGGAGGAGGCGGGGGGGTTGGGAAGGGGCTGTGGGGGCTGATCTGATAGCCATTTGACATTGGCTGAGTCATGGATCCCACAACCTGATTTGACTGTGTTAAAAATCCCACAACACCAGGTTTCAGCCCAACGGGGTTCTTTGAAATTACAGCAGTCACCCCACCCCCCGCCACCGCCGTACCATCGGTGGGATACGTTCCAAGAACGACCGCAGAAGCCCAAAACGGCAGACAAGGGCAAATCCATTCATTTAAATTGGCAAGTTACCTTCCTGGCAGGCCCCTGGTTCCAGAATGTTCCCTGTAGCACGTTGGGGTTACCCCTGTCCTGGCTTTCAGCGTGCTGCACCTTCATCAGGTAACTGCAGAGCAGGTTCATAAGACAGAAAACCCGTAACAAAAGACGATAGTTTCCTGCAACTGAAAAGACAATAGATGCAACAATCACTGACTGCCATCAACACGGCAAACTAGCAAAGGCAAGAGATTCACATTGCATTCACCTGCTTTTGAACTTGGGTAAGCGTTGGGTGCACCATTCCTGGAAACACTGCAATACCAGGCTGATACATGGAGAGGACAGAGCAAGCCCTTAAGCCATCTCCCTGCTCCAAAAATCCATTTAATACAAACACTCCCACCTTCGGGAGATATCAGCGATTAAACTGATAAGAACAGAAACTACACATATTCCAAGCCAAAAGGCCGAGAAGCGATAGCACATTAATACTCCAACGGTGGAGGTCATATTTGCCGACTATCCTTTCCATCAGTTTGATGATATTCAAAGTTCCTTTATTCCCTTACCGTCTACCTTCCTTCCAAGATATCCAACCAGACCGGAAGATCACTCTGCAGCAGTCGCTGTGCTTTCCCCGTGCTTTTCTGTCCATCTGTTACGTAGCCGCGTAGGTCGCGCTGACGACCAATCAGATGGCACGGGCCGGAGCCACCGCACGTCAGGTCGACTGCAGAGAGGTTTCTCCCGGTGATCGGGGACAGCGGCGGCGGCAGGGTCATTCATTCCCCCGGCATCTACAAGATTCACCAGAATTCCTCAGGCAGCACCTTGCAAACCCATGGCCAACGCAGCCTCGAAGGATGACGGCAGCAGATCCACGGGAACACCACCATTCGCAAGTTCTCCCCCCCCGCCGAGCACTCGCTGTCCTGAATTGCAAATATGTCTTTGTTCCTCCGGTGTTACCGGGTCAAAATCGGGAATCCCCGCCCAAACAGCATCGCGGGGCTACCGACAGCACTTGGACTGCAGCGGTTCGAGAGAGCAGCTCACCACCAGGCTGATCTCGGCATGGGCGAGAAATGTTGGCCTTGACGGAAAGATCCTATTCATTGCCTCCCCTTGTGTTGGTGTAGCTTGCCCATAAATGCCAATCATCGTTTCCCTCACGTACAGGATTCGCTCCTCGGCATTCCGCATCAATCCGAAAAGTTGCGAAAAGCGAATTACGTCCGTGCACCCTTTCTTTATCGTCCACTTTCAATATCCTCTCTACTTGTATCCGACTCTCTGGAGAATGGGGAGGGAGCTGATCTCCCCGTGTAAACATGTCACGCTGCAAGCGCGCCTCATCACCACCAGCAGCTCGATTCGACATCTCCGTTCACATTGCTGCAGATCGCTGACAACATTATAATCCGACCCAGTTGACAAACTGACAACTGTTTCGCTACTTGCACCGCAAATGATGACAAATCGTTCCAAATCGTACGGGTGGCACAGTGGATCAGTGGTTAGTACGGCTGCCTGGTGGCACCAGGGAGCTGAAGCCAGTTCCAGCCTTGGGCGATCGTCTGCGTGAATAATCTTTACGTACAGACGTAGCTACTAAAGCAGGTCGCTTCCGTACAGTAGTTTGCGAAGAAACAAACAGAGATGGGGGTTTCACTCTATTCAGGAAACAGACCAAAGACATTTCTTTCTTGTTCAAGAAAATATTAGGATAAATTTGTTGCCTCGGGGGTGGGGGGGGAGGCGGGGGGTTGGGAAGGGGCTGTGGGGGCTGATCTGATAGCCATTTGACATTGGCTGAGTCATGGGATCCCACAACCTGATTTGACTGTGTTAAAAATCCCACAACACCAGGTTTCAGCCCAACGGGGTTCTTTGAAATTACAGCAGTCACCCCACCCCCCGCCACCGCCGTACCATCGGTGGGATACGTTCCAAGAACGACCGCAGAAGCCCAAAACGGCAGACAAGGGCAAATCCATTCATTTAAATTGGCAAGTTACCTTCCTGGCAGGCCCTGGTTCCAGAATGTTCCCTGTAGCACGTTGGGGTTACCCCTGTCCTGGCTTTGCGTGCTGCACCTTCATCAGGTAACTGCAGAGCAGGTTCATAAGACAGAAAACCCGTAACAAAAGACGATAGTTTCCTGCAACTGAAAAGACAATAGATGCAACAATCACTGACTGCCATCAACACGGCAAACTAGCAAAGGCAAGAGATTCACATTGCATTCACCTGCTTTTGAACTTGGGTAAGCGTTGGGTGCACCATTCCTGGAAACACTGCAATACCAGGCTGATACATGGAGAGGACAGAGCAAGCCCTTAAGCCATCTCCCTGCTCCAAAAATCCATTTAATACAAACACTCCCACCTTCGGGAGATATCAGCGATTAAACTGATAAGAACAGAAACTACACATATTCCAAGCCAAAAGGCCGAGAAGCGATAGCACATTAATACTCCAACGGTGGAGGTCATATTTGCCGACTATCCTTTCCATCAGTTTGATGATATTCAAAGTTCCTTTATTCCCTTACCGTCTACCTTCCTTCCAAGATATCCAACCAGACCGGAAGATCACTCTGCAGCAGTCGCTGTGCTTTCCCCGTGCTTTTCTGTCCATCTGTTACGTAGCCGCGTAGGTCGCGCTGACGACCAATCAGATGGCACGGGCCGGAGCCACCGCACGTCAGGTCGACTGCAGAGAGGTTTCTCCGGTGATCGGGGACAGCGGCGGCGGCAGGGTCATTCATTCCCCGGCAGGGTCATTCATTCCCCGGCATCTACAAGATTCACCAGAATTCCTCAGGCAGCACCTTGCAAACCCATGGCCAACGCAGCCTCGAAGGATGACGGCAGCAGATCCACGGGAACACCACCATTCGCAAGTTCTCTCCCCCCCCCCCGAGACACTCGCTGTCCTGAATTGCAAATATGTCTTGTTCCTCCGGTGTTACCGGGTCAAAATCGGGAATCCCCGCCCAAACAGCATCGCGGGCTACCTACCACAGCACTTGGACTGCAGCGGTTCGAGCAGCTCACCTCCCACCAGGCTGATCTCGGCATTGGCGAGAAATGTTGGCCTTGCCTGACGGAAAGATGTAGCTTGCCCTATAAATGCCAATCCCCATAAATTCCCACACGTAACCCATACGCATTCAATCATCATTCCAACGTCCAAAAAGTCTCCGAAGCATTCCCCATGCACCCTTTCTTTATCGTCCAAATCAAATATCCTACTCTACACCGACTCCTGTGGAGAATACACTCCACCCATATCTCCTTCTCTTTAAACATGTCACCCGCTGTAATGCCCCATACCACCTCATCCCTCTCCTCCACACCCCAGCAGCTCCTCACTCACTCCAACACTAACCCAATATCATCACCCATTGACAAACAACTTATAATCCCCCCATTGACAAACTGACAATTCCCAAATCGTACAAATGGCACACAAACCAAATCGTAGTTTTAGTGCACAGTATCACCTGTTAGTACGGCTGCCTGGTTCCCCACCAGCTGGCTGGCCATCAGTTCTGACCTAATCTTCTGCGTGAATACGTATTTACGTAAAGCAGGTCGCGTTCCGTACAGTAGTTTGCGAAGAAACAAACAGAGATGGGGGTTTCACTCTATTCAGGAAACAGACCAAAGACATTTCTTTCTTGTTCAAGAAAATATTAGGATAAATTTGTTGCCTCGGGGTGGGGGGGGAGGCGGGGGGGTTGGGAAGGGGCTGTGGGGGCTGATCTGATAGCCATTTGACATTGGCTGAGTCATGGGATCCCACAACCTGATTTGACTGTGTTAAAAATCCCACAACACCAGGTTTCAGCCCAACGGGGTTCTTTGAAATTACAGCAGTCACCCCACCCCCCGCCACCGCCGTACCATCGGTGGGATACGTTCCAAGAACGACCGCAGAAGCCCAAAACGGCAGACAAGGGCAAATCCATTCATTTAAATTGGCAAGTTACCTTCCTGGCAGGCCCCTGGTTCCAGAATGTTCCCTGTAGCACGTTGGGGTTACCCCTGTCCTGGCTTTCAGCGTGCTGCACCTTCATCAGGTAACTGCAGAGCAGGTTCATAAGACAGAAAACCGTAACAAAAGACGATAGTTTCCTGCAACTGAAAAGACAATAGATGCAACAATCACTGACTGCCATCAACACGGCAAACTAGCAAAGGCAAGAGATTCACATTGCATTCACCTGCTTTTGAACTTGGGTAAGCGTTGGGTGCACCATTCCTGGAAACACTGCAATACCAGGCTGATACATGGAGAGGACAGAGCAAGCCCTTAAGCCATCTCCCTGCTCCAAAAATCCATTTAATACAAACACTCCCCACCTTCGGGAGATATCAGCGATTAAACTGATAAGAACAGAAACTACACATATTCCAAGCCAAAAGGGCCGAGAGCGATAGCACATTAATACTCCAACGGTGGAGGTCATATTTGCCGACTATCCTTTCCATCAGTTTGATGATATTCAAAGTTCCTTTATTCCCTTACCGTCTACCTTCCTTCCAAGATATCCAACCAGACCGGAAGATCACTCTGCAGCAGTCGCTGTGCTTTCCCCGTGCTTTCTGTCCATCTGTTACGTAGCCGCGTAGGTCGCGCTGACGACCAATCAGATGGCACGGGCCGGAGCCACCGCACGTCAGGTCGACTGCAGAGAGGTTTCTCCCGGTGATCGGGGACAGCGGCGGCGGCAGGGTCATTCATTCCCCGGCATCTACAAGATTCACCAGAATTCCTCAGGCAGCACCTTGCAAACCCATGGCCAACGCAGCCTCGAAGGATGACGGCAGCAGATCCACGGGAACACCACCATTCGCAAGTTCTCCCCCCCGCCGAGGCACTCGCTGTCCTGAATTGCAAATATGTCCTTGTTCCTCCGGTGTTACCGGGTCAAAATCGGGAATCCCCGCCCAAACAGCATCGCGGGGCTACCGACAGCACTTGGACTGCAGCGGTTCGAGAGAGCAGCTCACCACCAGGCTGATCTCGGCATGGGCGAGAAATGTTGGCCTTGACGGAAAGATCCTATTCATTGCCTCCCTTGTGTTGGTGTAGCTTGCCCATAAATGCCAATCATCGTTTCCCTCACGTACAGGATTCGCTCCTCGGCATTCCGCATCAATCCGAAAAGTTGCGAAAAGCGAATTACGTCCGTGCACCCTTTCTTTATCGTCCACTTTCAATATCCTCTCTACTTGTATCCGACTCTCTGGAGAATGGGGAGGGAGCTGATCTCCCCGTGTAAACATGTCACGCTGCAAGCGCGCCTCATCACCACCAGCAGCTCGATTCGACATCTCCGTTCACATTGCTGCAGATCGCTGACAACATTATAATCCGACCCAGTTGACAAACTGACAACTGTTTCGCTACTTGCACCGCAAATGATGACAAATCGTTCCAAATCGTACGGGTGGCACAGTGGATCAGTGGTTAGTACGGCTGCCTGGTGGCACCAGGGAGCTGAAGCCAGTTCCAGCCTTGGGCGATCGTCTGCGTGAATAATCTTTACGTACAGACGTAGCTACTAAAGCAGGTCGCTTCCGTACAGTAGTTTGCGAAGAAGAAACAAACAGAGATGGGGGTTTCACTCTATTCAGGAAACAGACAAAGACATTTCTTTCTTGTTCAAGAAAATATTAGGATAAATTTGTTGCCTCGGGGGGGGGGGGGGAGGCGGGGGGGTTGGGAAGGGGCTGTGGGGGCTGATCTGATAGCCATTTGACATTGGCTGAGTCATGGGATCCCACAACCTGATTTGACTGTGTTAAAATCCCACAACACCAGGTTTCAGCCCAACGGGGTTCTTTGAAATTACAGCAGTCACCCCACCCCCGCCACCGCCGTACCATCGGTGGGATACGTTCCAAGAACGACCGCAGAAGCCCAAAACGGCAGACAAGGGCAAATCCATTCATTCAAATTGGCAAGTTACCTTCCTGGCAGGCCCCTGGTTCCAGAATGTTCCCTGTAGCACGTTGGGGTTACCCCTGTCCTGGCTTTCAGCGTGCTGCACCTTCATCAGGTAACTGCAGAGCAGGTTCATAAGACAGAAAACCCGTAACAAAAGACGATAGTTTCCTGCAACTGAAAAGACAATAGATGCAACAATCACTGACTGCCATCAACACGGCAAACTAGCAAAGGCAAGAGATTCACATTGCATTCACCTGCTTTTGAACTTGGGTAAGCGTTGGGTGCACCATTCCTGGAAACACTGCAATACCAGGCTGATACATGGAGAGGACAGAGCAAGCCCTTAAGCCATCTCCCTGCTCCAAAAATCCATTTAATACAAACACTCCCACCTTCGGGAGATATCAGCGATTAAACTGATAAGAACAGAAACTACACATATTCCAAGCCAAAAGGCCGAGAAGCGATAGCACATTAATACTCCAACGGTGGAGGTCATATTTGCCGACTATCCTTTCCATCAGTTTGATGATATTCAAAGTTCCTTTATTCCCTTACCGTCTACCTTCCTTCCAAGATATCCAACCAGACCGGAAGATCACTCTGCAGCAGTCGCTGTGCTTTCCCCGTGCTTTTCTGTCCATCTGTTACGTAGCCGCGTAGGTCGCGCTGACGACCAATCAGATGGCACGGGCCGGAGCCACCGCACGTCAGGTCGACTGCAGAGAGGTTTCTCCGGTGATCGGGGACAGCGGCGGCGGCAGGGTCATTCATTCCCCCGCAGGGTCATTCATTCCCCCGGCATCTACAAGATTCACCAGAATTCCTCAGGCAGCACCTTGCAAACCCATGGCCAACGCAGCCTCGAAGGATGACGGCAGCAGATCCACGGGAACACCACCATTCGCAAGTTCTCCCTCCCCCCCGCCGAGACACTCGCTGTCCTGAATTGCAAATATGTCCTTGTTCCTCCGGTGTTACCGGGTCAAAATCGGGAATCCCCGCCCAAACAGCATCGCGGGGCTACCGACAGCACTTGGACTGCAGCGGTTCGAGAGAGCAGCTCACCACCAGGCTGATCTCGGCATGGGCGAGAAATGTTGGCCTTGACGGAAAGATCCTATTCATTGCCTCCCCTTGTGTTGGTGTAGCTTGCCCATAAATGCCAATCATCGTTTCCCTCACGTACAGGATTCGCTCCTCGGCATTCCGCATCAATCCGAAAAGTTGCGAAAAGCGAATTACGTCCGTGCACCCTTTCTTTATCGTCCACTTTCAATATCCTCTCTACTTGTATCCGACTCTCTGTGGAGAATGGGGAGGGAGCTGATCTCCCCGTGTAAACATGTCACGCTGCAAGCGCGCCTCATCACCACCAGCAGCTCGATTCGACATCTCCGTTCACATTGCTGCAGATCGCTGACAACATTATAATCCGACCCAGTTGACAAACTGACAACTGTTTCGCTACTTGCACCGCAAATGATGACAAATCGTTCCAAATCGTACGGGTGGCACAGTGGATCAGTGGTTAGTACGGCTGCCTGGTGGCACCAGGGAGCTGAAGCCAGTTCCAGCCTTGGGCGATCGTCTGCGTGAATAATCTTTACGTACAGACGTAGCTACTAAAGCAGGTCGCTTCCGTACAGTAGTTTGCGAAGAAACAAACAGAGATGGGGGTTTCACTCTATTCAGGAAACAGACCTAAAGACATTTCTTTCTTGTTCAAGAAAATATTAGGATAAATTTGTTGCCTCGGGGGTGGGGGGGGAGGCGGGGGGGTTGGGAAGGGGCTGTGGGGGCTGATCTGATAGCCATTTGACATTGGCTGAGTCATGGGATCCCACAACCTGATTTGACTGTGTTAAAAATCCCACAACACCAGGTTTCAGCCCAACGGGGTTCTTTGAAATTACAGCAGTCACCCCACCCCCCGCCACCGCCGTACCATCGGTGGGATACGTTCCAAGAACGACCGCAGAAGCCCAAAACGGCAGACAAGGGCAAATCCATTCATTTAATTGGCAAGTTACCTTCCTGGCAGGCCCCTGGTTCCAGAATGTTCCCTGTAGCACGTTGGGGTTACCCCTGTCCTGGCTTTCAGCGTGCTGCACCTTCATCAGGTAACTGCAGAGCAGGTTCATAAGACAGAAAACCCGTAACAAAAGACGATAGTTTCCTGCAACTGAAAAGACAATAGATGCAACAATCACTGACTGCCATCAACACGGCAAACGAGCAAAGGCAAGAGATTCACATTGCATTCACCTGCTTTTGAACTTGGTCAGTTGGGTGCACCATTCCTGGAAACACTGCAATACCAGGCTGATACATGGAGAGGACAGAGCAAGCCCTTAAGCCATCTCCCTGCTCCAAAAATCCATTTAATACAAACACTCCCACCTTCGGGAGATATCAGCGATTAAACTGATAAGAACAGAAACTACACATATTCCAAGCCAAAAGGCCGAGAAGCGATAGCACATTAATACTCCAACGGTGGAGGTCATATTTGCCGACTATCCTTTCCATCAGTTTGATGATATTCAAAGTTCCTTTATTCCCTTACCGTCTACCTTCCTTCCAAGATATCCAACCAGACCGGAAGATCACTCTGCAGCAGTCGCTGTGCTTTCCCCGTGCTTTTCTGTCCATCTGTTACGTAGCCGCGTAGGTCGCGCTGACGACCAATCAGATGGCACGGGCCGGAGCCACCGCACGTCAGGTCGACTGCAGAGAGGTTTCTCCCGGTGATCGGGGACAGCGGCGGCGGCAGGGTCATTCATTCCCCCGGCAGGGTCATTCATTCCCCCGCATCTACAAGATTCACCAGAATTCCTCAGGCAGCACCTTGCAAACCCATGGCCAACGCAGCCTCGAAGGATGACGGCAGCAGATCCACGGGAACACCACCATTCGCAAGTTCTCCCCCCCCGCCGAGACACTCGCTGTCCTGAATTGCAAATATGTCTTGTTCCTCCGGTGTTACCGGGTCAAAATCGGGAATCCCCGCCCAAACAGCATCGCGGGGCTACCGACAGCACTTGGACTGCAGCGGTTCGAGAGAGCAGCTCACCACCAGGCTGATCTCGGCATGGGCGAGAAATGTTGGCCTTGACGGAAAGATCCTATTCATTGCCTCCCCTTGTGTTGGTGTAGCTTGCCCATAAATGCCAATCATCGTTTCCCTCACGTACAGGATTCGCTCCTCGGCATTCCGCATCAATCCGAAAAGTTGCGAAAAGCGAATTACGTCCGTGCACCCTTTCTTTATCGTCCACTTTCAATATCCTCTCTACTTGTATCCGACTCTCTGGAGAATGGGGAGGGAGCTGATCTCCCCGTGTAAACATGTCACGCTGCAAGCGCGCCTCATCACCACCAGCAGCTCGATTCGACATCTCCGTTCACATTGCTGCAGATCGCTGACAACATTATAATCCGACCCAGTTGACAAACTGACAACTGTTTCGCTACTTGCACCGCAAATGATGACAAATCGTTCCAAATCGTACGGGTGGCACAGTGGATCAGTGGTTAGTACGGCTGCCTGGTGGCACCAGGGAGCTGAAGCCAGTTCCAGCCTTGGGCGATCGTCTGCGTGAATAATCTTTACGTACAGACGTAGCTACTAAAGCAGGTCGCTTCCGTACAGTAGTTTGCGAAGAAACAAACAGAGATGGGGGTTTCACTCTATTCAGGAAACAGACCAAAGACATTTCTTTCTTGTTCAAGAAAATATTAGGATAAATTTGTTGCCTCGGGGGTGGGGGGGAGGCGGGGGGGTTGGGAAGGGGCTGTGGGGGCTGATCTGATAGCCATTTGACATTGGCTGAGTCATGGGATCCCACAACCTGATTTGACTGTGTTAAAAATCCCACAACACCAGGTTTCAGCCCAACGGGGTTCTTTGAAATTACAGCAGTCACCCCACCCCCCGCCACCGCCGTACCATCGGTGGGATACGTTCCAAGAACGACCGCAGAAGCCCAAAACGGCAGACAAGGGCAAATCCATTCATTCAAATTGGCAAGTTACCTTCCTGGCAGGCCCCTGGTTCCAGAATGTTCCCTGTAGCACGTTGGGGTTACCCCTGTCCTGGCTTTCTGCGTGCTGCACCTTCATCAGGTAACTGCAGAGCAGGTTCATAAGACAGAAAACCCGTAACAAAAGACGATAGTTTCCTGCAACTGAAAAGACAATAGATGCAACAATCACTGACTGCCATCAACACGGCAAACTAGCAAAGGCAAGAGATTCACATTGCATTCACCTGCTTTTGAACTTGGGTAAGCGTTGGGTGCACCATTCCTGGAAACACTGCAATACCAGGCTGATACATGGAGAGGACAGAGCAAGCCCTTAAGCCATCTCCCTGCTCCAAAAATCCATTTAATACAAACACTCCCACCTTCGGGAGATATCAGCGATTAAACTGATAAGAACAGAATTTTTTTTTTATTTCAAAAATATACTTTATTCATAAATATGCATAGAATAATTTGATACACTGTACATTAGGTAATGCCATTCATATTTCCACATTTACATACACAGCTCCGAATTGTCATTATTCCATACAGATCAGTGCATCTCTCACTCATATATTGAGCTGAGGCGACAGCAGAGCCCAAATGACTGCATGGGCCCCCTGCTTTTCTATCGACAGGCAGATGTTAAACGGTGGTCTTTCCCCACCGCGCCTTGGCGGCAGCTGCCCCAAGCTTCAGCGCGTCCCTCAACACGTAGTCCTGGACCTTGGAATGTGCCAGTCTGCAACACTCAGTCGGGGTCAACTCCTTCAGCTGGAAGATCAACAGGTTTCGGACCGCCCAGAGAGCGACCTTCACCGAGTTGATGATCCTCCAGGCGCAGTTGATGTTCGTCTCGGTGTGCGTCCCGGGGAACAGGCCGTAGAGCACGGAGTCCCGCGTCACGGCGCTGCTCGGGACGAACCTCGACAAATACCACTGCATTCCTCTCCAGACTTCCTCTGCATAGGCACATTCCAGAAGGAGGTGTGTGACAGTCTCGTCCCCCCCGCAGCCGCTTCGAGGGCAGCGTGCGGTGCGGCTGAGAGTCCGGGCGTGCATAAACGATCTCACAGGTAGAGCCCTTCTCACCACCAGCCAAGCCATGTCTTGGTGCTTGTTGGAAAGTTCTGGCGATGAGGCATTCTGCCAAATTGCTTTGACAGTCTGCTCAGGGAACCACTCAACAGGATCCGCCCTCTCCTTTTCCCGAAGGGTCTCGAGGACGCTACGTGCTGACCACTTCCTGATGGACTTGTGGTCAAAGGTGTTTTTCTTCAGAAATTTCTCCACGAAGGACAGGTGGTACGGAACGGTCCAACTACTCGGAGCGTTCCGCGGCAGCGAGGCCAGGCCCATCCTTCGCAACCGGGGACAGGTAGAACCTCAGTACGTAGTGACACTTGGTGTTTGCGTACCGGGGATCCACGCACAGCTTGATGCAGCCACACACAAAGGTGGCCATCAGGGTGAGGGTGGCATTGGGTGTATTTTTTCCCCCGTTGCCCAGATCTTTGTACAGTGAGTCCCTTCGGACCCGGTCCATCTTTGAACTCCATATGAACTGGAAGATGGCCCGGACGACTGCAGCGGCGCAGGTTCTGGGAATAGGCCAGACCTGTGCCACGTACAACAGCAATGACAGTGCCTCACACCTGATGACCAGGTTTTTTTCCCGTGATGGAGAGCGACCGTAGCCTCCATCTGCCCAGTTTCTGCCTCACTTTACTGATACGCTCCTCCCAAGACTTGGCGCACGCCCCAGCCCCCCCGAACCAAATACCCAGCACCTTCAGTGGTCGGTCCTGACGGTGAAGGGGATCGAGGATTGGTCGGCCCAGTTCCCGAAGAGCATGGCCTCGCTCTTGCCTCGGTTTACCTTGGCCCCGAGGCCCGTTCGAACTGGTCACAAATGCACATGAGTCTGCGCACGGACAGCGGATCCGAGCAGAAAACGGCGACGTCATCCATGTACAGGGAGGCCTTAACCTGCAGGCCCCCGCTGCCCGGAATAGTCACCCCTCTCAGGCTCGCATCCTTCCTGATGGACTCGGCAAATGGCTCTATGCAGCACACAAACAAGGCAGGAGAGAGAGGGCAGCCCTGCCTTACTCCAGATCTGACTGGGAAGCTATCTGATTCCCACCCATTGATTGAGACTGCACTGACAATGTTGGTGTAGAGCAGTCTGATCCAATTGCAGATTCCCTCCCCAAAGCCCATTTTGGAGAGAACATCTCTCATATACATGTGTGATATCCTGTCAAAGGCTTTCTCCTGGTCCAGGCTGATCAGGCAGGCGTCCAACCCTCTGTCCTGCACGTAGGCGATCGTATCCCTGAGGAGTGCGAGACTCTCAGCGATCTTCCTGCCTGGCACAGCACAGGTTTGGTCAGGGTGAATCACCGACCCCAGAGCAGACCTGACCCGGTTGGCAATTACCTTTGACAGGATTTTGTAATCTGCATTCAACAGTGTGATCGGTCTCCAATTTTTGAGTTCCTCGTCTCCCCCTTCCGCTTATAGATGAATGGGGTGATGATGCCTTTCCTCATGGATTCGCTCATGGTACCTGCCCGAAGCATACTGACATACACCTCCAGCAGGTCCTGGCCAATCAAGTCCCACAGAGCGGAATAGAGCTCGACCGGTAAGCCATCGCTTCCGGGAGTTTTATTCTTTTCGAAGGACTCGAGGGCCTTGGTCAGCTCGTCCAGAGATAGCGGCTGGTCCAGCCTCTCGCGTGTTCTGTCGTCTAAGACCTCCGTGATAGACGACAGGAACGACTGGGAGGCCGCGCTGTCGGTCGGCTTCGCGTCATACAGACTGGCATAGAAGGATTTACTGATCCTCATGACGTCAGCCTGAGATGACGTTGTCGAGCCGTCTTCTTCCTTCAGGCTGCTGAGCACAGAGCTCTCTTTGTGCACCTTGGGAAGAAGAAACGTGAGCACGTCTCGTCCTGCTCCACCGAGCGGACCCTGGACCGGAAGATTATCTTGGAGGCCTCTGAGGCAAAGAGCGAGGCTTGCTGGCCCTTCACCTCCTTGAGGTCCTCCGTGACATCGACCCCCATCGTCTGCAGCAGGAGCAGGTTCTGCATACTTTCCTGGAGCTGGGACAGTTTTCCCCGCCTCTCTCTCGCCTCCTGAACACCTTTGAGGATGAAGAACCTCTTGATGTTCCCTTTAACTGTTTCCCACCAGTCTGCTGGAGACTCAAAGAGGGGCTTCACGGTTCTCCAACCTGCGTAGTCCCTCTTGAGCTCCTCAATGTTTCCCGGGGTCAACAGCTTAGTGTTCAGCTTCCACGTTCCCTTACCCGCCCGCTGCTCGTCCTGTAGGTGACAGTCGGCCAGCAGGAGGCAGTGGTCAGAGAAGAACACCGGCTTGACGTCGGTGGATCTGACCGAGAGCGTTCGGGACACAAACAGGTAATCTATCCTTGAGCGGATAGACCCGTCTGCCCGTGACCAGGTGTATCTACGCTGCGCTCCGTCTGCAGGGGGTGCTGAAGACGTCGTGCAGCTTGGCATCTTTTACCGCGTCCATCAGGGCTCTGGACGTGGCGTCCAGTTTACTGTCCCCCCCGCCGGATCGTCCATCTGCATCAATGATACAGTTGAAGTCTCCGGCCAGAATGACCGGCCTGGACGTAGCCAGCAACAGTGGAAGCTGCTGCAGGACGGCCAACCGTTCACTCTTACCCACTGGGGCGTACACATTGATCAGTCTCAGGGGAGCATTCCTGTACATAACGTCGGCGACGAGGAGGCGCCCGCCCACCACCTCCTTAACCTCGGAGATGGTGAAGTTGCTTCCTCGCAACAGGATACCCAGGCCGGAGGGCGGCTATCGTTGCCCCCGACCAAACTGACTGCCCATGGGCCCACAAGCTCGACCATCTCCTGTAGCTGCTGAGGTGCGGTATCCCACACTCCTGCAGAAACAGGAGGTCGGCTTTAACGCTGGCCAGGAAGGCCATCGTTGAAACACATCGCGTAGCCGATTTGATGCTACGCACATTGATGCTGGCAACTTTAAACCCCATTTTAACAATTTACAAGGTTAATAGTGTCCATTTGCTGCTGGTCTTGCTCCTCTGGGGTAGCTGCGTGCATCCGTGGTGACGGCAAACTGCTGGACCATCCCAGGGCTGAGGTAGCTGTCCGGCTCCACGCTGGAGCCATTTCCCCGCTCGGTGTCTTTGTGTCAAGCCCAGGGTCCGCACCGTCCAGTTCTCCATCTGACAGTGGGGCTGTCACAGGACCGCTGCTCCCAGTTACCTGGAGCTGTGGGCCGGTGGACACCTCTTGGTTCTCACCGGGTAGGGGGAGGCCTTTACCCATCCCCACAGAGGGATCGTCTTTCCCTTCTTGGGTGGTGCTGCCCTCCTTTCTCCCATGGCGCTCTGTCTCTTCCTCTGGTGGCGACCCTTCTTGCGCCCGTCCTCACCATCAGAAGAGCTGCCTGTATCCTCGGCTTGGAGGTGTCGTTTCCCCCTTCTCTGGGTGGCTTTGGGGCCCGAGACAGGTTTCCTCTTCCTATTTCTGACTGTGATCCAGTCATCTGCCTCCTTTGATTCCTCCTCTTCCATTTCCTCCGTCTGCCTTGAAGGAGCTTGGATCGGCTGCTGTACCTCCCCGCTGTCTGCCGTCTGCTCCGCTACGCCCCTGCTCTTCCTCTGGGTGTCTCCAGGCACCGTTTCCGTGCTATCTTGTGGTGCCCTGCTGGGCTTTGGCGGTCCCCGGCTCGTGTTGCCACTCTGGCCATCTGTGCGTAAGTGGCGGCTCCTCGTCTTGGACAGGCCTTGTACATGTGGCCGCCTCTCCGCACAGGTTACAGTTCTTGGCCTCCTTGCAATCCTTGGTCAGGTGGCCTTCCTGTTTTGCAATTTCGGCATACAGTCACCTTACAGTCGGCCGCCATGTGGCCTGCCTCCCGCAGGTTCGGCACACCTTCGGCTGCCCTGCGTACGTCAGGTAACCTCTGCTTCCTCCGATGGCGAAGCTGGAGGGTGGGGGAGGATGTTCCCGCTGCCATCGACCCTCAGGGTTACCTTGACCTCCGCTTACTGGTCCAGATCCCGAAAGGATCGACCACATCGGTGCTTTCGCCTTCCACCTGGACATACCTCTTCAAGAAGGTGAGAACATCTGCCGCTGGGACGTAAGGGTTGTACATTTGGATTGTCACAACCCGACTCCTCTGCGCAGGAAGCACACACAACGGGACCGCCGAACAAGATGGAGAACAGAGGTTCCCCTTCCTTCTCCTTGAAGACCTTCAGGAGTGCTCACAATGCTTCACGCTCCTGAAGTCACGTCGAAGTAGCCTGCCCCAGGGAAATCCTGCAGGCAGTACACGTCCGCTGCTGCAAACCCACAGCACTCCAGCAAAACCTTCTTCACAACACCGTCCGATCGACCGGTGTGTGCTCCTCCACCTTCTTCACAGTCACCCTGACTGTGTTGCGAATGCCCTGGCCGGGCTGCGAGCGGTGCTGAGGCCATAGCTCTGAGGTTGCTGATACCTGAATTGGCGTTAGGCCGAAGCCAGCATAAAGATCCACCAAGAGCAGGTCAGCACAACCAAACGATCCTCCAGCGGCCAATCACGATCCAGCGATGGTCTCCAGCAGCTCAAACGACTCGCAACACGAACCCCTTGGTTTTTCTCCGCCAGCGCACTTCTGCAGCGTCGAACCTGCAGCTCTCGAGCAGAATCTCTTCCTCTGGACCTCAGGAACTACACATATTCCAAGCCAAAAGGCCGAGAAGCGATAGCACATCAATACTCCAACGGTGGAGGTCATATTTGCCGACTATCCTTTCCATCAGTTTGATGATATTCAAAGTTCCTTTATTCCCTTACCGTCTACCTTCCTTCCAAGATATCCAACCAGACCGGAAGATCACTCTGCAGCAGTCGCTGTGCTTTCCCCGTGCTTTTCTGTCCATCTGTTACGTAGCCGCGTAGGTCGCGCTGACGACCAATCAGATGGCACGGGCCGGAGCCACCGCACGTCAGGTCGACTGCAGAGAGGTTTCTCCCGGTGATCGGGGACAGCGGCGGCGGCAGGGTCATTCATTCCCCCGGCAGGGTCATTCATTCCCCCGGCATCTACAAGATTCACCAGAATTCCTCAGGCAGCACCTTGCAAACCCATGGCCAACGCAGCCTCGAAGGATGACGGCAGCAGATCCACGGGAACACCACCATTCGCAAGTTCTCCCCCCCCCCCGAGACACTCGCTGTCCTGAATTGCAAATATGTCTTTGTTCCTCCGGTGTTACCGGGTCAAAATCGGGAATCCCCGCCCAAACAGCATCGCGGGGGCTACCGACAGCACTTGGACTGCAGCGGTTCGAGAGAGCAGCTCACCACCAGGCTGATCTCGGCATGGGCGAGAAATGTTGGCCTTGACGGAAAGATCCTATTCATTGCCTCCCCTTGTGTTGGTGTAGCTTGCCCATAAATGCCAATCATCGTTTCCCTCACGTACAGGATTCGCTCCTCGGCATTCCGCATCAATCCGAAAAGTTGCGAAAAGCGAATTACGTCCGTGCACCCTTTCTTTATCGTCCACTTTCAATATCCTCTCTACTTGTATCCGACTCTCTGGAGAATGGGGAGGGAGCTGATCTCCCCGTGTAAACATGTCACGCTGCAAGCGCGCCTCATCACCACCAGCAGCTCGATTCGACATCTCCGTTCACATTGCTGCAGATCGCTGACAACATTATTTAATCCGACCCAGTTGACAAACTGACAACTGTTTCGCTACTTGCACCGCAAATGATGACAAATCGTTCCAAATCGTACGGGTGGCACAGTGGATCAGTGGTTAGTACGGCTGCCTGGTGGCACCAGGGAGCTGAAGCCAGTTCCAGCCTTGGGCGATCGTCTGCGTGAATAATCTTTACGTACAGACGTAGCTACTAAAGCAGGTCGCTTCCGTACAGTAGTTTGCGAAGAAACAAACAGAGATGGGGGTTTCACTCTATTCAGGAAACAGACCAAAGACATTTCTTTCTTGTTCAAGAAAATATTAGGATAAATTTGTTGCCTCGGGGGTGGGGGGGGGAGGCGGGGGGGTTGGGAAGGGGCTGTGGGGGCTGATCTGATAGCCATTTGACATTGGCTGAGTCATGGGATCCCACAACCTGATTTGACTGTGTTAAAAATCCCACAACACCAGGTTTCAGCCCAACGGGGTTCTTTGAAATTACAGCAGTCACCCCACCCCCCGCCACCGCCGTACCATCGGTGGGATACGTTCCAAGAACGACCGCAGAAGCCCAAAACGGCAGACAAGGGCAAATCCATTCATTTAAATTGGCAAGTTACCTTCCTGGCAGGCCCCTGGTTCCAGAATGTTCCCTGTAGCACGTTGGGGTTACCCCTGTCCTGGCTTTCAGCGTGCTGCACCTTCATCAGGTAACTGCAGAGCAGGTTCATAAGACAGAAAACCCGTAACAAAAGACGATAGTTTCCTGCAACTGAAAAGACAATAGATGCAACAATCACTGACTGCCATCAACACGGCAAACTAGCAAAGGCAAGAGATTCACATTGCATTCACCTGCTTTTGAACTTGGGTAAGCGTTGGGTGCACCATTCCTGGAAACACTGCAATACCAGGCTGATACATGGAGAGGACAGAGCAAGCCCTTAAGCCATCTCCCTGCTCCAAAAATCCATTTAATACAAACACTCCCACCTTCGGGAGATATCAGCGATTAAACTGATAAGAACAGAAACTACACATATTCCAAGCCAAAGGGCCGAGAAGCGATAGCATCAAATACTCCAACGGTGGAGGTCATATTTGCCGACTATCCTTTCCATCAGTTTGATGATATTCAAAGTTCCTTTATTCCCTTACCGTCTACCTTCCTTCCAAGATATCCAACCAGACCGGAAGATCACTCTGCAGCAGTCGCTGTGCTTTCCCCGTGCTTTCTCTCCATCTGTTACGTAGCCGCGTAGGTCGCGCTGACGACCAATCAGATGGCACGGGCCGGAGCCACAGCACGTCAGGTCGACTGCAGAGAGGTTTCTCCCGGTGATCGGGGACAGCGGCGGCGCCAGGGTCATTCATTCCCCCGGCAGGGTCATTCATTCCCCGGCATCTACAAGATTCACCAGAATTCCTCAGGCAGCACCTTGCAAACCCATGGCCAACGCAGCCTCGAAGGATGACGGCAGCAGATCCACGGGAACACCACCATTCGCAAGTTCTCCACCCTCCCCCCCCCCCGAGGCACTCGCTGTCCTGAATTGCAAATATGTCTTTGTTCCTCCGGTGTTACCGGGTCAAAATCGGGAATCCCCGCCCAAACAGCATCGCGGGGCTACCGACAGCACTTGGACTGCAGCGGTTCGAGAGAGCAGCTCACCACCAGGCTGATCTCGGCATGGGCGAGAAATGTTGGCCTTGACGGAAAGATCCTATTCATTGCCTCCCCTTGTGTTGGTGTAGCTTGCCCATAAATGCCAATCATCGTTTCCCTCACGTACAGGATTCGCTCCTCGGCATTCCGCATCAATCCGAAAAGTTGCGAAAAAGCGAATTACGTCCGTGCACCCTTTCTTTATCGTCCACTCTCAATATCCTCTCTACTTGTATCCGACTCTCTGTGGAGAATGGGGAGGGAGCTGATCTCCCCGTGTAAACATGTCACGCTGCAAGCGCGCCTCATCACACCAGCAGCTCGATTCGACATCTCCGTTCACATTGCTGCAGATCGCTGACAACATTATAATCCGACCCAGTTGACAAACTGACAACTGTTTCGCTACTTGCACCGCAAATGATGACAAATCGTTCCAAATCGTACGGGTGGCACAGTGATCAGTGGTTAGTACGGCTGCCTGGTGGCACCAGGGAGCTGAAGCCAGTTCCAGCCTTGGGCGATCGTCTGCGTGAATAATCTTTACGTACAGACGTAGCTACTAAAGCAGGTCGCTTTTCCGTACAGTAGTTTGCGAAGAAACAAACAGAGATGGGGGTTTCACTCTATTCAGGAAACAGACCAAAGACATTTCTTTCTTGTTCAAGAAATATTAGGATAAATTTGTTGCCTCGGGGGTGGGGGGGGTGGCGGGGGGGGGGGGAAGGGGCTGTGGGGGCTGATCTGATAGCCATTTGACATGGGCTGAGTCATGGGATCCCACAACCTGATTTGACTGTGTTAAAAATCCCACAACACCAGGTTTCAGCCCAACGGGGTTCTTTGAAATTACAGCAGTCACCCCACCCCCCGCCACCGCCGTACCATCGTGGGATACGTTCCAAGAACGACCGCAGAAGCCCCAAAACGGCAGACAAGGGCAAATCCATTCATTAAATTGGCAAGTTACCTTCCTGGCAGGCCCCTGGTTCCAGAATGTTCCCTGTAGCACGTTGGGGTTACCCCTGTCCTGGCTTTCTGCGTGCTGCACCTTCATCAGTTAACTGCAGAGCAGGTTCATAAGACAGAAAACCCGTAACAAAAGACGATTGTTTCCTGCAACTGAAAAGACAATAGATGCAACAATCACTGACTGCCACAACACGGCAAACTAGCAAAGGCAAGAGATTCACATTGCATTCACCTGCTTTTGAACTTGGGTAGCGTTGGGTGCACCATTCCTGGAAACACTGCAATACCAGGCTGATACATGGAGAGACAGAGCAAGCCCTTAAGCCATCTCCCTGCTCCAAAAATCCATTTAATACAAACACTCCCACCTTCGGAGATATCAGCGATTAAACTGATAAGAACAGAAACTACACATATTCCAAGCCAAAAGGCCGAGAAGCGATAGCAATTAATACTCCAACGGTGGAGGTCATATTTGCCGACTATCCTTTCCATCAGTTTGATGATATTCAAAGTTCCTTTATTCCCTTACCGTCTACCTTCCTTCCAAGATATCCAACCAGACCGGAAGATCACTCTGCAGCAGTCGCTGTGCTTTCCCCGTGCTTTTCTCTCCATCTGTTACTAGCCGCGTAGGTCGCGCTGACGACCAATCAGATGGCACGGGCCGGAGCCACCGCACGTCAGGTCGACTGCAGAGAGGTTTCTCCGGTGATCGGGGACAGCAGGCGGCGGCAGGGTCATTCATTCCCCCGGCAGGGTCATTCATCCCCCGGCATCTACAAGATTCACAGAATTCCTCAGGCAGCACCTTGCAAAACCCATGGCCAACGCAGCCTCGAAGGATGACGGCAGCAGATCCACGGGAACACCACCATTCGCAAAGTTCTCCCCCCTCCGAGACACTCGCTGTCCTGAATTGCAAATAGTCTTGTTCCTCGGTGTTACCGGGTCAAATATCGGGAATCCCCGCCCAAACAGCATCGCGGGGCTAAGACAGCACTTGGACTGCAGCGGTTCGAGAGAGCAGCTCACCACCAGGCTGATCTCGGCATGGGGGTGAGAAATGTTGGCCTTGACGGAAAGATCCTATTCATTGCCTCCCCTTGTGTTGGTGTAGCTTGCCCATAAATGCCAATCATCGTTTCCCTCACGTACAGGATTTGCTCCTCGGCATTCCGCATCAATCCGAAAAGTTGCGAAAAGCGAATTACGTCCGTGCACCCTTTCTTTATCGTCCACTTCAATATCCTCTCTACTTGTATCCGACTCTCTGGAGAATGGGGAGGGAGCTGATCTCCCCGTGTAAACATGTCACGCTGCAAGCGCGCCTCATCACCACCAGCAGCTCGATTCGACATCTCCGTCACATTGCTGCAGATCGCTGACAACATTATAATCCGACCCAGTTGACAAACTGACAACTGTTTCGCTACTTGCACCGCAAATGATGACAAATCGTTCCAAATCGTACGGGTGGCACAGTGGATCAGTGGTTAGTACGGCTGCCTGGTGGCACCAGGAGCTGAAGCCAGTTCCAGCCTTGGGCGATCGTCTGCGTGAATAATCTTTACGTACAGACGTAGCTACTAAGCAGGTCGCTTCCGTACAGTAGTTTGCGAAGAAACAAACAGAGATGGGGGTTTCACTCTATTCAGGAAACAGACCAAAGACATTTCTTTCTTGTTCAAGAAAATATTAGGATAAATTTGTTGCCTCGGGGGTGGGGGGGGAGGCGGGGGGGTTGGGAAGGGGCTGGGGGGGCTGATCTGATAGCCATTTGACATGGCTGAGTCATGGGATCCCACAACCTGATTTGACTGTGTGAAAAATCCCACAACACCAGGTTTCAGCCCAACGGGGTTCTTTGAAATTACAGCAGTCACCCCCACCCCCCGCCACCGCCGTACCATCGGTGGATACGTTCCAAGAACGTCCGCAGCAGAAGCCCAAAACGGCAGACAAGGGCAAATCCATTCATTTAAAATTGGCAAGTTACCTTCCTGGCAGGCCCCTGTTCCAGAATGTTCCCTGTAGCACGTTGGGGTTACCCCTGTCCTGGCTTTCAGCGTGCTGCAACTTCATCAGGTAACTGCAGAGCAGGTTCATAAGACAGAAAACCCGTAACAAAAGACGATAGTTTTCCTGCAACTGAAAAGACAATATGTGCAACAATCACTGACTGCCATCAACACGGCAAACTAGCAAAGGCAAGAGATTCACATTGGCATTCACCTGCTTTTGAACTTGGGTAAGCGTTGGGTGCACCATTCCTGGAAAACACTGCAATACCAGGCTGATACATGGAGAGGACAGAGCAAGCCCTTTAGCCATCTCCCTGCTCCAAAAATCCATTTAATACAAACACTCCCACCTTCGGGAATATCAGCGATTAAACTGATAAGGAACGAAACTTTTTTTTTATTTCAAAAATATACTTTATTCATAAAATATGATAGAATAATTGATACACTGTACATTAGGTAATGCCATTCATATTTCACATTTACATACACAGCTCCGAATTATCATTATTCCATACAGATCAGTGATCTCTCACTAATATATTGAGCTGAGGCGTCAGCAGAGCCCAAAGGACTGCATGGGCCCCCTGCTTTTCTTTCGACAGGCAGATGTTAAACGGTGGTCTTTCCCCACCGCGCCTTGGCGGCAGCTGCCCCATGCTTCAGCCGTCCCTCAACACGTAGTCCTGGACCTTGGAATGTGCCAGTCTGCAACACTCAGTGGGGTCAACTCCTTCAGCTGGAAGATCAACAGGTTTCGGACCGCCAGAGAGCGTCCTTCACCGCGAGTTGATGATCCTCCAGGCGCAGTTTGATGTTCGTCTCGGTGTGCGTCTCCCGGGGAACAGGCCGTAGAGCACGGAGTCCCGTGTCACGGCGCTGCTGGGACGAACCTCGACAAATACCACTGCATTCCTCCTCCAGACTTCCTCTGCATAGGCCATTCCAGAAGGGGTGTGTGACAGTCTCGTCCCCCCGCAGCCGCTTCGAGGGCAGCGTGCGGTGCGGCTGAGAGTCCGGGCGTGCATTAAACGATCTCACAGGTAGGAGCCCTTCTCACCACCAGCCAAGCCATGTCTTGGTGCTTGTTGGAAAGTTCTGGCGATGAGGCATTCTGCCAAATTGCTTTGACAGTCTGCTCAGGGAAACATCAACAGGATCCGCCCTCTCCTTTTCCGAAGGGTCTCGAGGACGCTACGTGTGACCACTTCCTGATGGACTTGTGGTCAAAGGTGTTTTTCTTCAGAAATTTCTCCACGAAGGACAGGTGGTACGGAACGGTCCAACTACTCGGAGCGTCCGCGGCAGCGAGGCCAGGCCCATCCTTGCAACACCTGGGACAGGTAGAACCTCAGTACGTAGTGACACTTGGGTGTTTGCGTACCGGGGATCCACAACAGCTTGATGCAGCCACACACAAAGGTGGCCATCAGGGTGAGGGTGGCATTGGGTGTTTTTTCCCCCCGTTGCCCAGATCTTTG